>NC_054403.1:6624811-6924811 GCF_017976425.1 Toxotes jaculatrix
CAACAAATACTTTTATTTGCTTTACTTTAACCACACCATAATCATAGAGATCTGGCAGATGACAAAAAAAAGAACTCTTTTGAGTCATTTTTGAAACAGTTACATGGAACTATTTTAAAGGTAGTAACACAATAAACTATTTTCATCATTTTGGTATTAGGACTTGTTGTGTGGTCAGGCTGGTCAGGTTTGGGGTGCACTGAAGCAGTACAGGTGGCTCCAGAGCATCATGCATTTAGTTTTTTGACTGTAGGTATTCATCAATTTTTGTATTACACAGTGCCACCAATTTTCTTGGAACAGAGGCTACTGCAAAACCTGGGACTGCAGATTCTGTAACAGCTTAAAACAGCATGAATGTGTGAGTGTTTAAGAGACAGACAGCAGTGAGAAGAATTTGATATGCATATAGAAACTGTCTTCAGGCATCACTTTAGGAATGATTGATGCTTTTATTATTGTATCATCTGTCTGAGGTGAAGGTAAATGCAGCGTGATGAGTATAGCCAGCATACATATACTGTTATTATCCTGTTTTTGCAGCTTTGTTTGTGGCTTGGCTCTCACACCATCAACACAGTGTGTGTACAGGAACGTGCAAGCGCTGCAGTCTTTCACATCTAGGATGGAAACACTCCTTCTCTGGTCACATTGTATTGGCTTATGCTAATTTTTGCAGCATAAAAAAACCCATCAGTAATGAGTAATTTCCCCAGACATCAGTCTGAGTTTCTCCTTCATTTTTGTATTGTTATTTCATCTCAGTATAAAGGGAAAAGGAAAGATTTGTGTCAAGAGGGTTGCTCGCATTTGTTGTTGTGTGGTTTGATATCAGTGGCTTGTGTTACATGTGTAATGATCAAGGAAAAGAGCAAGAGAGACTGACAGAGATGATGGTTACAAACACACCAGTGATAGTTTGAGATCAGGAACATTAACAGGTTGGAAATTGTGCTGTGCAATGTAATAATGTTTTTCTAAATCAATCTAAATGCCCAGTTACTGCATGTTTTTGTACACATGTATATTGACCTATATATACCTAGATCTCAGTTTTCCAGAAACTTTATGTTATACTGTAGACTATTTTTGTAGCATGTTTGAATGCAGAGGTTTGTTTCAATGAACATTTGCTGGACTGTTTCAAATGTTTTCTGTTTTGTTACCTATGCTTTTGCCTATTTTCCTTTCCTTTGAAAAAAAAAAATCTGTCATTTGTTGATTGAGGTCAATTATGCTGACCGAAAACATGTTTGGAACAATCCGTGGACCAGTGCTTGATGATGCTCTCCATTATGGTGTACTGCTATGTCTGAGTTTTGCTCAGTAGCTGGTGTATCTGATGCTGGAAGAGCAGTGTAGGTGGTGGTGTAACAATTGTAACACCAGCATGGCCTTCCAGCTTCACACTCCTCAATGTTGGATGAGTTCTCCACAAACATCTTGGTTTTCCCATTAGTGGAGATCTTGCTCGTTATGAATGATGTTTTCAATTGGTTTTGTTGAAGCAGCAACTATTGTATTCATTATTTCCAAAGCAATTCCTCTCTCTCTTTTTTTTTTTTATAGATGTACAGTGTTTGTTCCAGGATATGTTTATGTACAATACTATAACTATATGTTATAGTACTGCCACCTTTTTGTGGTTCAGGTACAGCCTACAAATATCTTGGATTAAACTTATTTATCTGATTCAAAAAGCCACAGTCTCAATACTTATGTATAAAGTGTGCAAATCCTTCTGCTTCTAAGAAAGAACCCTCTTTGATCTCTTTAGGTTTATTTTTATATGAAAACTTTTCTTTCCACATCAACCTACACAAATACAGTACTGAATGTTCAAATGTGCATTCTGTATATTCATACAAACTTTTGAGATGACTGTGTCTGCGCTGAATATGTGTTTCCACGCTCATTCCTGTGTGTGAGTGTTTGTGTGATGTGTGTGGCGTGTGTGTGTACGTGAGTGTGTTTGTCAGTGGTGGGTCGAATCAGCGTGGCTGGTGCCTTGTGTGGGCGGACAGGCAGACAGCACCCTGCCTCCAACCTGACAGCAACTATCCACAGAGAGAGAGGGAGAGATAAAGAGGGCAGGGATGGAGAGAGAGTGGTAGGAAGACAGAGGTGGTTGCAGTGCTTCTCCAAATACTACAAACAGGTTTCAGTCTGCTGTAAATTCTCAAATTCTAAAACAGTAGCTGGAGCCTTTATTTCCCTGTTTTATCTGAATGTTTGAGCAGATCCGATCTATCATTTTAATTTGCTTTTGATGCTGTTAATTCAAACTCAACTCCCTCCATGTGTACCTGTTGATTCATTTAGAATAATATGCATCTCCACAGTATTAACTCCATTAGTACAACAGAGTTTCTCTTCTCCAACAGAAATACTTCTTTTATTCACTTATGTCCAGTTGCCTCCATTTTGCTTTGCAATCAGTGAAACTTAACACTTCCTGCACAGATATTTCACATTAAAATCCATCCAGAGATTCAAAGAGTCAAGTAATTTCTTTTAATGTGAAAACAAACAAAATTACTTTAGTTTACCATGCAGATGTTTTTTTTTCTCCACCTCTGCCTTTAGGCCCTCAGTGTGAAACATACTGAGGAAGTGTATGGTTTTACTGACAGTAGGTTAATGACAGAAAAAAGTAGAAGCAATTGGAAAGAATTAGTAAATGGCTTTTTTGAGAGTCAGCCACTGCCTGAAATCCGTTTTTTTTTTTCTGAGAATTTTTATATTATCCTTTCCATCTCTCTGAGTATGGTGGTATTAGTGTGACTTGGAGAGAAAAGAGTGAGAGTGTATGGTTTCATGGAGAGAGAAAGGGAGTGGGAGGGAAAGATGGAAAGACAGATTGAGGAGGAGGAGGGGCGAGGGGGAGAGAGAGAGTGAGAGGCTGCATTCTGCCTTGACAGCCCATATTGTATCACTCTGATCCCAGCTTGGCTCTGATTGATAGCATAATTACAATATGGATATGAGATATTTACATAAGGCAGCCACAATTATTCACAGCCAAATACTTTTCACTGAACATGTGACCTCCCCTCCCCCCCAAGCACTTCATAAAGCATGCTGTTTGAACACGAATACTGTAAAGAGGCACTTCCTGTTTACATAGAATCACCATTCTGGGATTTGTACTGTAGTTTTGAAGACAAGAGGGTAAGTAAGTGTGTAATTATACAGTATGAGTACATGAGATGAGCACATGGACTGTTTCCAAGGTTTCACTGGAACACTGTTTGACATTTTCATGATCACTGGCATTTGGCTGTTGATGTTTTATGTCAAAACGTAGGAGGATCCTGCCTGTTGCTGATTTGTATGTCTTTATTTGCTGTCATTATGTCAACCTGGGTTTTACTATGAAGGAAGAAGCTAGTAAAAGTGACAATTTGTATATCTCTGCCATTTGGAAAAATATACCTGAATCTTTTAAAAGTTGTACACTATGTGTGTGTGACAAGTTGAAATCCCTGCTGTGAAAAAGGTCTATTCAGCTTCAGTTAAAATCCTCATTTTACCCCCTGGTAATGTGGCCCTTGAGTTGAGGGAACCTCTGGATTACAAACATTAGATAAGCTTGATAAAGTTTTGTCATTAACCACAATATGGGCAGATTTTGGTGCTGTCTTACAGTTTATATCACGTGTGGTGATTAATGTAGTGAAAGATTGAGAATGACAATTTTTATACTGAAATAAAAATATCAATTATTCAGCAGAACCCTGGACACCTGGGAGGAACACTTTTAAAAACAGCTGTAACTTCTTGAATCTAGTTGAAAATTGTCCCATAACCTTAATTTGCTTTGCTGTAATTTCACTTCCATTCATTGTTGTATCTCTTACAACATTTGCTGCTGCAGAAATGCAATTTCCCCCAGAGAGATCTATTTATTTATTTATCAGTTGTAATCTAATATCTGTCATTACTATGAATCTTGTCCTTGAATCTTTGTTGTGAGTTGCCTCCTCTCTCACACATTTTCACTCATGCATGTTACAAAAGCATGCCATCATAACTAAAGCTTGTGCAATATAGCCGCAGTTGTACTGATTATTTAGTGTGTGTGTGTGTGTTGGTTTATGCACCTGGGAAACTTGGAGTATGGGGAATGGAGGTTGAGGGGAATCTGGTGAAGAGATTGCAGAGAAGGAGGTGGCAGACCTCAAGTCCTTGCATCATGTGACCTTTGAACGACCCCATGAACTTTAAGTTCTGCATTTTTCTACAGTCAAAGTGCAACAACAACTGCTCACTTACTCACTTGCACTAAGGGAATTACATTTGTGGTTGTGTCCATTCTCTGAAAAATAGGGCCAACAAGGTAATAAGTTTGCACAGTTGCAGTTTTCATCTTTTCTGATCACTTTATAGACTCATTATCCATGCTGGCTTAAAAGCTGAGGTACACACTATAGAAATATGGAAATTTAACATTAAAAAGAAAGGTAGATAAAGAGCCATCAATTTTTGGCTTCTTTAAGGCCCTCAACATGTTGGGGCCCTGGAAACACAGATAGTTTTCATGGTAGTTATATGGAACCTTTAAATATTCTAAGTATCTGCTTAAAGGTAAGCACATAAATGCAAAAGGGAGGAGATGCAGGAGAGAGATGAGATATTTTTGCACACCTTACATCAGGCATCTAATGTTCCTACGTGAGAACATATTACTATTCATCCACACACAGGCAGCTAATCTTATTTGATTTGTTTATTTATTTATATAAATATATAAATATATATTTTTTGTTTTTTTTTGTTTTTTTTTTTGTTTTTTTTTTGTTTTGTTTTTTTGATTTGTTTATTAACCTATTTACAAAAACTTATAAAACTAACTTAACTTAGAAAAAAAAGGGAAGAAACCAAGGGAGAGATAATTCAAAGACAGCCCCCCCTTCCCCTGGGGTCTGTCAAGGTCAAAATAAATCAACATTACCAGAAAAGACGCCAACGCGACTTCCTCTTCTGCTGCGCCTCAGTTATGTTGGCTATAACGTTGATTTTAAAAGCCAGGGTCTCTTCATGATGTCTAACCAGGGACTGGTTTTCTCTCAGGAGGTCCTCATTTTCCTGCATCTGGGTTCTGTTCTGCTGCCTGAGAGACTCATTTTCTTGCTTCACCGTATTATATTTGTGCCTAAAGTCTTCGAGTTCCCGCAGAACATTTGTAAGCACCTGAGCTTTAAGAGCCTCATTTTTTTGTAAGATGGCCTGTTCTCTATGAAACATCACTGTCTTTCTGAGTTTCAGAACTTCATGTTGCAGGACCTTGTTGTCTTGGGTTATTTCCTCACAGTTGCATTCCAAGCTTTTGAGTCCTTCCAGAACATTTCTGATCTCCTGTGTTTGTTCTTGAAGGGCCTCATTTTTCTCTCTCATGACCTCTTCTTCATCATGCAACCTTTTCTTGAAATGCTGAAGTTCTTGTTCCAAGGTCCTGTTATGCCTGTTTATACGTGTGTTTTCTTCTTTTAGGACCTGAATTTGTTGATTAATAGACTCATTTTCCTGCTTAGTTATATGATACTTTTGTTCCAATCCTTGGAGCTCTCGCAAGACTTTGTTGCCTTCCTCAATGTCTTTTTGCAGAGCTTGGTTGAGTTGTCTCATGCTTTCATTTTCATTTTGAAACCTGATTTTCATTTGGGAAATGGTCTGTTGCAGAGCACTATTTCGCTGTTCCAAAGACAGGTTTTCCTCTTTTAGTTTACTGCAGTTGTGTTCCAGCTCTTGCAGATTTTGATGTAAGTGCTCAACTTCTTTTTGCAGAGTGTAATTTCTCTGACTCATGGCCTCTTCCCATTCCTTGTGCTTCAGGTTCACTTTTTCTGATGTTTGAGTTAAGGTGTTGATCCTGTTTTCCAAGTCCCGCATCACAATCTCCATCTCGTTTTTCTGTTTGAAAAACTCCTCCATATCTTTTAACAGGGTCTCAACTTTACTGCGCAAGGCTTGGTTTTCCATGCGAAACACATTGTTTTCTGCTTGAAAAGCCCTGTTTTTCTTGTTGCTGAGGTGCTCAATTTTTTCGCGGAGCTTTTTAATTTCATTGCGGAGGCCCTTGTTGTCTCTCTGCAGTTCCTCATTGTTTCTCCTCAGGGTTTCATTGCATTGGCGGAGGGTTACGTTCTCACCCTTCAGAGCCTTGACGCAGATAGACTGCTCCTGCTTACTCATTTCTTTTTTTGTTTTGCTCTCAGTCAAGACAAAATAACTGTATCAACTGTTCCGTATGTTACGCTCTGTGTGTTCTGAGCTGGGGAGTGAGTGAGTGTTCCTTAAATAACATAACTCAGTGATGTCATCAGTGACATCACCAAGTCAGGGACATCACTGTGTGCTTTGATCTAAGTGTGTCACTCTGGTCAAGTTAGGTAGGCTGAACAACCCTGAAATGTCCAAGGCCAGTAAACAAGGACATTTTCAAATGTTATGTACATATGTTATATATATTTAGATGAGTTTTTATTCATTTTAAATAAAAATACATCAATCAGATTATGTGTTACATGTCAAAAATGGGGGACAAATTAAGGAATTAAATGAACCCTTATTTTATTTTATACTAACTATATTAGTTTGAGTTGAACAATGTAAATCAGTTTAGGACAGTTAATGTAATTAATGTATTTTATTTTGGCTGTATTAGATAAAGATGAGGTCGACCAACTTAAGTCATGTTACAGGGAGGCACTTAGTTTGGGTTGGGGCTACATAAATTTAATGCATGGAAATCCTGCCCAAAATTTATTTGTGTTCATCCAATGAGTTATTTTTTTCAGCATATGTCAAAGGCGCCATGCCAGATTCAGACAGAAAATGTTCTGCTTACATCAAATGTACTTTTACACTCTAACTTATATTTATAGCAATCATGCATTGATGAAATTACACCATGTCATGAACAGTTTTTGACCCATGAAGATATGAAGCCCGGCACACAAAGGTCAATGTGCGCTTTCAGTTTGGGTAGAAAGTAAAAAATGTCAAATTTCCAAATGTCAGAGTTATAAAGGAAGGTTTGTACAGAGCAGCTGCATGTTATTCCTGCAGTCTCAGACAGGTCCAGTGATATTTGTACTCATGTACAAGCCCATCTCTGCTTGGTGCTATTTTGGTGATGGTCGCCAGGTCCCATGAAGAAGAACAGAGCCCACTGCAAGTCATCTCTGTCACTTTACATTCTATAGACACAATGAGTCACTCCTGATAATGTGACTGTTGGGGCCGATGTGACTGCAGAGGAATGTGCCAGCACCAAGTGTGACCACTGTAATTCTGATCAGCAAAGTCCATCTTTGTCTGGGAAATCACATCAAACTCATATTTCTCCCTTAAGCTTCCAATTAACTGTTTATACTGACACCCACCGGACTGTAAGGGAGCAAACAGCAGAGAAAATTGCTTGCATATAATATGGCGGTATGTAAACCATAAATATTAAAAGCTTTTTGCCTGTGTAATACATGCAGTGTAGTAGGTTATCACAGTCTCCTCCTCTGCTCCTGCTAATGGCCTGACTGGCATCGGGCATAACAATTCCTTGTTTTTTGTTTTATCCTGTGTGATGTGCCACAGTGGAGGACAACCAAGATAGCATTTAAGATGCTGCATGACAATCTGAATTCTTTTTTTTTATTTAATAAAAAAACAACAACATGCAAACTGCAAAAGACTGCGATCTCTGATTAGTCGGAGGCCAGTGGGTATTCTGCTGTGCCTCTTGGCCAAGTCACAGCAGGAATTTTTGACTCTGCTCTCACATAATCTGACACACTTGTCATCTCAAAATAAACTGCTGGAAAGTTTGTAACCAGTCTCTAACTTTAAGTCAGCAGTTTTTCACCACCACGACCAAGTGCTTTGAGTTGCCTAAATGTAACCATAAAAATGCTGATCATGCTTTAGTAGACATTGTACTGTGGGTACTGATGGGAAAAAAAGTGAAATAAGCTTCCTGTGACTGTTTTGGAGATGTGTTGAGAATGAACATTTTGAATACATGGTTTTCTGACAGGGTGAATAAAACAGTTCTCATGTTAGGCTGATTAAAATGAAAGATATATGTGAAAGCAAGTTAGTTTTGTATGAGCATAATTTTTAGGCAGCACTGACAAGATAAACAGGTAGATTGTCTACCTTAAAGTTTGCCTTTTGTTTGTTTGAAATTGAATTGTTGCTCAAAGGTGTCATGTCATGTCATCATCTGCCGCTTATCTGGGTCCAGTCCCAGGTTGCGGGGGCAACTCCCACACAGTGCACAATGCATCGAAGTCCTACGGCACCTCCCACAGGTGGTGAGCCCATGGGAGGTAGTGCCGTCTGGAGTGGGGCTCAAACCCACGACCCCCAGAGATCGAGTCTCGTAGCACGAAGTGTTAATTTTGCAAATATGGACCAAATATAGAACAGCAACACACACACACACAGAGCAGCAACACAGTCGCACACAAGGTTTTTATTTTCCATAAATAAGCTGAAATGTCATCAAGTGCAATGAAGGAAGAGAGAAAGAAATGTCCTTGCAACATTAACATTCATTTCCATGTTTTAATATATTTTTGTTATTGCACATTCATACTCGTGCATGCGTTTGTGTGTATGTGTGTGTTTCTGTGTTTTGTACATTCATAATTTATAATCACACCATTGCACGCATGTCCAATTGTTCCAACAGCCTCATTCGTGTATGCTGGCCTGTGGCCTGGTGCATGAGTATGCATGTTTTTTGTGTACATTTGTGTGTGTGTGTGTGTGTGTGTGTGTCTTTGTCTGCGTGTGTGTGTAGGAGAAACGGGGAGGCACATGAGAACGGTGTTTAATCGATTCGATGGAGCCGCTGCTGAACAAATAGCTTTTTTCCTCTCCAACCTAACCTCATTTCTTCATCCTTTTATTTCCCCTTTTCCCCAAATCCTCCTTTTTCTTTCACCCCTTTTACTTACTGTTGCCACATTTCTTATCCCCCTGCTTCCTCCCCTACTTGGGAAAAAAAGTGACTGGTTCTGTCTGACGTGACAGGAGACGCTGTTAAATGTTAAATTAGTGGAGGTGCGAGGGAGAGGATAGCTCTCTGCAGCAACCTTTCTTACCTGTTAAATGGTGCTGTTAAACAGCGTAATAGTGAGGAAATGGGGATCTGCTGAGAGCAATTAGATCATTCACTGAACAGGTGGTACTGTATTCATTAGCACCAAGCCCGTGCTGTGAGTGTGTGTGTCGGTGCATGCATGCATGCGGATGTGTTTTTCAGTGTCCTGCAACCTTGTGTCAGCAAGAGAAAAAGCAGGCACTGTAGCAGACACTTGTTTTTGCCATTTTTTTTGCTTTTCTAAAAATGTTATATTCCTCTGAGTCTAATAAACACCCCTGTTCTGCTTCCCCAGTGCAAATAATTTGTAAATATTTATACTAATTTATTATTTAGTGTCCCCCTTTTTCACCAAAACAGGGTGGCCACAGGAGACTCCTGTTCCCTGTGTGTTGACTGGAAGGCAACTGCCTCCTCTGGAAGCACAGCAGCTCAGTTTTAATATCTATGAGAAGTGCACTGAGCCTCATGTTTACATAAATTGTAGGCAACAGTCAGGTTTAATTGATTCATCAAGTTGGTCTCATGATACTCCCAGCACAAATTATTCACTAATTTAAATTACAAAATTTGCAGTAGTAGATCAACGTGTAAAATGGAAGCACTATTCAGATGTGAGCTGTGTTTCTCATGTGAGGACAGACTTGGATCACTGGGTGAGCTGACTCACCCCTGCAGTAGGTTACAGTCCTGATTTTAATTCAATTTAAATGTCTGAAAAAGTACAGTTACAGTAGGTGCTATGTACATGTCACATGCTGTGTGATAAGTAGGTTTACATTAAGAGCTTGGAAACTCACAGATATTCATTTTCAAAAAGATAATGTGGGTGATAATCCAGGACATTGACAACTGTCATATGTTTCATTTTGAGAGACATTGTTCTGCCTGAAACTGTTATAAATGATTTTTTAGGAAATCGATTCTCCTCATGTTTCAAGTTTTTAACTAGCTTAACAAAGCAACAGCAGATTAATAGAAGTATTCACCGAAGAGGAGACAAAAGCTTGAAACAGATAGCGGGAAAGTAAGGAAAGCTGATTGCTGACATAAGCACAGGGAGGACTGGAAGCACATGGCTTCTCGATTGGAGAGAGAAACCAAATTGCATGTGGAGGGAAAAAAAAAACACTGACAGCATCTGCTGGATAGCTAGGGCCTCATACAAGGTCAGGATGTGTGGGAGACCTGTGGAGAACACACATGGGAGAGACCATGTGTACCATGTATGGGTATGGGGACACAGATCTTTGATGTATTACAGCTCTGCTTCCCTACAATCCATTCCACATGGGAATTCAGATCTATTCAACACAGATCCAGGAATCAATTGACCAAGGATTCTCATTCTATCTCCAACAGATCATTCATTTACCCAGCAGCCTCACACATCTGACCTTGAAATCTGTCTGTGAAAGCAGCGATATGATACAATCAACCTCACTCAGCTCAGAAACAGAATCAAAATCAGCTCAAACTAGTGTTTTCATTCAAACAACCATGCATTGTTACTCCTTCACACTCTATTTCTCTGCCTTTTTCATCCTTTGCTCTCTGCAAGACTGTCATTCAGTAAGAAATGTGATTTAAATGATTTTGAATGTGATCACTGGTTTCAGACATGCCCGTTGTAGCCTCTCAGAAATAGCTGCCATTCTTGCTCTATAATGTCTAGAATTTCCAGAGATTGGTGTGATAAGCAGTTGCAGTCCTGAGGGCACGGCATGCGATGTTGATGAAGGATGTCAGAGAGAGTGGCAAGGCTCATTCAAGTTAACAAGTATGCAGGTGAAACATCCTGACAGTAACGTGTGAAAGGGCAGCTTAAAGTACAGTTGTCAGACTGTGAAGTGAATGGGCTCCAGCAGCAGTAGTCCATACTGGCCTCTTGTCCTGTCAGTTAACAGGAACAGAATGAAGCTGAGCACATGAACCTCAGCACAGGACAGTAGAAAGACATGCTGCCTGGTCTTTGTGTAGCTACACGCTGATGAAACGGTCAGAAATTGGCATGAACAGCACAAACGGTTCCAACCTTCCTGCTGTCAAAAGTAGAGACTGCTGGTCGGGTAATGATGTGGGAAATGTTTTCCTGGCTCACATTAGACCCGATTAGCACTAACAGTTGTGCTTCACTGTGCTCTCTGGAAGCCCACAAATGTTATTGCTGACCAGGTGCATCCTTTCTTTGTGCCACAGTTCTTTATAAACCTTTACAAATGGAAACTTCTAACAAGTCAGTCCATCACTGTCCCCAAGGTGGGTTGCATCATGGCTGTGCTTAAAATTACATGTGACTGATGGTGCAATATTTTTGCTGAAGAAACAAAAATGTAAAGACACCAGTACAATTAACAATAAAATTATACCTGTGTTTCTATAGGGTCTAGGCAATGGGGCTGATATTAATATTATGATAGTGGAGATACCCTGATGATTTTACAAGTTGGCTGCCTTTTTTGTTCGTAATATAAAAAGGCACGAGGGCATACATGCACAAGTGACCGAGCAGTGTGATTCACCCCCTTCTGTCGGTTTCACGCCATTCCCCTGATCGATAGTTGAAGGCTGAAATGCACCAACAACCACATGTAGCAATGCACCAACAAAGGCAGGGAAGAAGAAGAAGACTTCTCACAAGCAAACATGAATGGAAATGATGGAGTGGAGGCTTCAATGGAGCAGTTACAGAAAAAGAATAATCACCACAGAGTACCAATAATCATCATATGACAAATTTAAGCAATGTAACATTTAAAATGATCAAACTGATGTTAAATGCAATGAGCTGTGCTCCACTGTTACACATCAGAATAGTCCCTTAACTTTTGTAAAACAAACTTTAACAGTTTTTTTTGTTTGTATTCACAGTAATCACAGTTTACTTCATTCATTTAAACAGCGGAGTTTTATAAATCTTCACCACAACATGATCATATCATTACAATTCAACTCAAAGTTCTGAGTTAGCAAAAACCTGCTGTTTTATAACAAACCACACCACGCCACAGATGTTGCTGTACTTATTTTGTGAGAGCCTGGTGCTGGTTGTGCAAGATTTAATCAAGGTACTCACATGAGAAGAGGTGTGCATAATTGCACAGGGCTTGATGAGTGTGCACCACATCACTCAAATTAGGGGCTGCAGATGGAACGGTCATACCTTTCACGCCTCGTCCTGCTGCAGTTGGATAAGTGTGGGGACCTCATCAACTAAAACGTATCCTATAAGCATTTTTGAATCACACATGGCAGTCACAGTCTGTGCCTGAGCTAACTCATTGCAGGCTGTAGTTCATCTCTACCTCCACACACTAACATCAGGAGAAGGAAACTAATTTGTGAGTAAGGACATACTCTCCTGATTGTGGTGCAGCTCTAAACCTGTGTTCATGATGCTCTTAATTATAGTGAGCAGTAGTACTTAATTCAATTAAGGTTTTCATAACATCCACATAATCACAGTCTGGTGTTTTCATGGGTTCTGCTGTGCTTATATTATTGCTTTAATCCATCTCATAATCACGTATCGAAAACTTAAGTTCAGATCCAAAAGTTCTCCTCACACCA
Organism: Toxotes jaculatrix; assembly: GCF_017976425.1. Classification (NCBI taxonomy): domain Eukaryota; kingdom Metazoa; phylum Chordata; class Actinopteri; family Toxotidae; genus Toxotes; species Toxotes jaculatrix. Next base: position 6,637,491 of record NC_054403.1, read on the forward strand.
ACTTAGTAATGACTCCAATCAGTAGTGCACCACGAAAGTTAACAAAATCTTTTGAAAAAATTATACACAAAAGCAGCAGCATCATTAGAGTTTGTATTTTCCACTCAAAAAGTGAGGAGAATTAAAAATTTGTTTGACTCTAAAGCAGGTGTACTCACGTTTTTAATGACAATCTACAATAATAAAACAGCCACAGCAGCTGGTAGAGACCAAAAACAAAGCTTAAAGAGAATAGTTGGTAATGTTGCTCTGTAACTTCTCTGTAATGTGTAAGAAGACTTCACTGGTTAAGCTTAAAAGGTGAAGATATGTCAGGCCTGAGTTTCCACTAACAAAATCAGGTTTTGCAGGCTTAAGGCAGGAACATGTTTTTGTCTCCAGTGGTTGTGATTGTTCCTAATGGAGGAATAACTAAAGTAAGCCTGGTTACTGTGCAAAGTAAGACACCAGCACTTAATTTCATCATGGATCTGCAGTAATGTTATGCTTTCAAATAATAATATTTAATTGCTGGAAACTAATAACAGTAGCAAGTCTGTGTATAACTTGTTTTGGTGTCTCATTATATTTAGTTGCTTTTGCTCCTTTGTGCTGCTGCTGTTCACTGATTTGCAGGACCACATCAAAGTCTCAATCTGACTCTGGGTTGCTCTCAACAGCAGAATTGCAACCCTGAAGTTGGTGTGGTAGAGAATCCATTGTTTTGCTCAAGGACACTTTTGTTGGATGGATACTTGACACAGAGACTTGAATCCAGGTTGTCCATTTGAAGGAGATCCTCTGCAACCAAAATACCCACTGTTGTACCAGAGATTTCAGGAACAGAAAATGAAATACTCTAGTTGTTTTGTGTTTTGTGTGGTTGTTCCTAAAACATCTTTGGATAATTTCTTGTATCGAGAGACGTATGGAAGTGTTTAGACGCAGTATAAAAAGGTACTCACTACGTGCTAAACCTCACCAGTACATCAATTTAAGGTGGACAACAAGAGTCCATGACACCAGGCTGAAACCAATTACTCCTCCTCTTGCAGAGATTAAAAGGACGGATTTGAAATCTTTCATAATGATGATGAGGCGGCTTATGTTTCCATGTAAAACACAGACTGCCTCTGTAACCAAAACAGCATGACTCATGCAGTTTGGGAGAGAGAGATAGTGTGACAGAATAGGCCCAGAGGCTGTCTTTAATATTGGATGTGTGGCTGAAGCGGCCTAATGGCTTAACACTGGTCTATTTGGGACAAGAATAGCCTGCTATCTGTGTGTGTGTGTGTGTGTGTGTGTGTGTGTGTGTGTGTGTGTGTTTGCCCAAGTGTTTGAATCAGAATTAAACCAGTTATTAAAATCTGCATATTGTTTATAATTATCATTTGAACTTTCACCAAAAAAGCACAGACTGAATTTGTAGGATTAACAGCTTAATAATGATTTTCTTTCCTGAAATATCACAGGGAAATACCACAAAGTATTAATGTCAAAAGGGAAATGTAATCAGCAGCGTAAGATGTGTATTTTCATGACTCTGCCCATCTTGTCTCTTAACACAATATTCACATCACAGACCCTTTAACAGACACTGAATATAGGCCCCAGCTGACCCCAATTTATTATGATTATGTCCTTGGGACCTCAGAATGGGAGGATTTGATTGACTCAAGACCCCAGCCACACACACACACACACACACACACACACACACACACACACACACACACACACACACACACACACACACACACATACAAACACATGCACTCACACCCATTTAAAAGCATATCTTTCTGCATAGCCCAACCTTTCTGAGTTCATGTAATGTGTGACACTTTGCATTATACACACTCTGACCCTGCTTAGATCTCCCAGTGCTCTGGTGTTGGGATATCATTATCACAGACAGACAGACAGAAAAGCAAAGCAACAGAGAGGATGAAAGATATGGGGGATTGTAATGCTCTAATAGTGTTTGTTCTGTCCTCTCTCTCTCTCTCTCTCTCTCTCACTGTGTGTGTTTGCGTGTATGTATTGAAACCCCTCAGATATCCTTTCACCCAAAGCTGACATCTACTTTCTTTTTTAATTTTTTTTCTCTTTTTCTTTCTTTGCATATAAGCTGTAATTATTCTATATCATTTGGAGTTTTGTTTAAATCCCTCCGCCCTCTTCTTTTATCCCTCCTCCTCTATACTCTCACACACACAGAGCACATAAACACACATACATGGCATGAGCTTCCATTTCCATGCTTGCATTCATGGTGGATCAAACATCAAACAGGCTGCTGCTGCTGTCTTTGCAAGTGTGTCAGCGTTCATGTGTGGAAAAGAGGAGAGAGAGAGACTGACCTTGGTGTGTGTGAGTGTGTGGATGTGATGGATGTGAGGCAGTGCAGAGGGGGCGACAGAGAGGACAAGATAAAGAGAGCTCAGTGTTTGGTGATGAGGGGGCCTATGTGCGAGTCAGGGTGTAAGAGGGAGGCTGCAGCCACTATGAGTGAGTCTGTGTGAAGAAGGGTAGCTTAATGTGTGTGTGAGAGTGTATGAGAGTATGAAACTGAGGGGGGAAAAAAGAAGTGTGTGAGTGAGCAATAAGAGGTATCCTTGTAGTATCCTCAAGCTGAAGTGACATAATGCATGATAAAATCATCACAGCTCCCTCTTTCTGTGTTTATCTTCCTTAAGTCAGGAAAGTATGTATTAGGAACAATGTCCCAGGGTGAACGTAAGAGAACTTACACACCTCCATGTTCCTGGTAGATCACTGGCTTTGCTGCTCCTTGCTAACACCTAGTATAGAGTGACTTGGCTTACAGTGCACTATGCTAATGAGAGAACGTAGCCCCAAGCTAATGGCTTACCATAGAAATTGTCCCATTTCTTTCTATGAAAGCATAGACACAAGCAGCAACAGTGAGTTGTGTTACTATTGAGACAACTCGTTGTTTAGGCATTTCAAAATGAAACCTTTCTGTCGAGCTAAAAAGAATATAAGAAGCATAACAGGAAAGGAAGATACACTTGTGACCTATGCTTTATGTAATGTGATACAAAAACAACTAACACTGAACTACCGCTTCTCAAATGCCCTGTTTTATATGAGTTTGTTATTGCTTATGAGAAAACTGACATTTGCTTAATCCTTCAAAACATAGATGAGATTTATGCCTTATTGTTAGTATTTTCAGACGGTATGTTTGAAAACGATTTGAGATATGTAACACTATGCAAACCTTTGACCAAGAGTCCTGGATCTAAAATTCTTCAGACCACATAAAGAGCTTGACAGACCTTCTATCATTACTTGAAAGTCTAGTGTAGCATTTTTGATTCCACATAGTGAATGTTCCGTGCATGAATGGGAATTTTTCAAAATTTGTCTGTAACCCCACAAACTAATGTAGTTGGAAACTGCTCCTAGTTACTAATATAGTGCAGACAGTGAGCTAGTAAGATAATGCTAACATTTGCGTTAGAGCAGACAAATACACCGTGCCATCCATTTGTCATGATTTTGCTTGTGTGGAGAAATCCAAGGTTCAACAGAGCTACTGTTCCTAGTTATATTTATATTTAAATATATTTCCCATTAACGTGAATGGGGAAAGTGGCCTCAGACTTTTGGACCCCACTGTACAATGTAGAGGCCCCTCTATTACGTAGGCTTAGTCACGAACCTTAGCTCCTAAAAACTTTGCTTTTGTTATAAACCATCATTGTACAGATTACAAGAACATGCACACACACGCACACACTCACAGAGACACACACACACACACACAAATACACAGCCTTTAGCAGTTGCATTAGGTCTCTCTATGTTTCAGACTAAAAGGTTCAGAAAGTGGATCAAAAAAAGACCCTCATACCCTCTTCTATTTCTATAATGCTACAGGGCCTGTGAGTCAGTGTGTGTAATAAAAGTCTTCAGCTCTTTGTACTGTGTTTGTTTAATATATCCTAGGCCTTGCTTTTTAATTTAGTCTTTCATTACATCTTCCCTTCCCTGGAATGTTTGGCAACATAACAGAGCTACTATCACATAATGATACTTTCAAAATTAAAAATATGGCTTTTCACTAAAAGACCAATTTAAATGTTCATTTAATTTTCAAATCCATATTAGTTTTGGAGGTTAGCTGTTGTGAGGGCCCATCTTAGATTCATTAAATGCTTTCTGCTAAAGGGCATCTGTTCTGCAGCTGACCTGACCTTGTTTTGGAAGATGCAAGAGGAAATATAAATTTCCCAACAGCGTTTTGATTAAGTATTGGTAATGTCTGACTTTTCCAAAATAGGCCAGGTAAACAGTTCCCACACATGACTGACTCACACTTTGATTTCCTCACTGTTGCTTGTCAGAGAGTTCCCGCCGTTACCTAAAGACAACAACTCAATTTAGCTTTTTCTGCTATAGTGTAACATAACCTGTCACAACCTGTTTTCCTCCTCTGAGGACTGGAGACTGACTGCAGTCTGTGAGGCCGGGAAGAGGCAGAAGAAAAACAGAGAAAGGCTTGCATCTCCAAGTTCTGCTTAGTGTGGTTTGTCCCATGTGCATCTCAAACAAAAAAACTGCAGAAGAAGTTTTAAATTTACAGTCATGACTTTCACTGCAGTGAGGTAACTATGCCAGGCTTTTCCGTCAAAACTCATCAGTTAATTTCAACTTGTAAAATGTTTGGTCGAAGGAAAAACACAAAAAAACTGTATTATATCCAAAATTAAATAATATTTTTCTTGATGCCCTCTATACAAAGATCTTGGCTTCAATTCAGCTGAAGAAGTTATTCTTCTCTGCTCTGTACAAATGGACTCTACTGCAAAATAAAACCCACTTTTAACCTGATTTTAATGCTATTCTTTTACTATTCTTTTACTGATTGTTGGATTACCTCTAGCTTGCTGTTTTCAGTTTTCCATTTTAACAATTGTGTTGTTTTTTTGACTGATACTTGAACTGCAGACTTACTTATTTACAGTTAAGGGATGTTATCCACTACCTGGAGTCAGAGCTCCAAAGAAGGATAATCTGATCAACAGTTTTGTCTCCCTACATGCAGTCCTACATGCAGTCTTTCAGTCTTGCTGTTTCAGCAGCCCGATCACCCACTGCCTTGATGTCTTTGATGGTCTCGATTTCAGCAGTCACCCTCCCCTGGCTAGTCTCCTGCATTGACAGTTTACTGGTCCACCTGGAGCAATACATCTCTGTATCCCCAGATGATTTTAGCCATATTGATAGGTTAGTGCAATGTTTGTATGACATAAATATAGGGATGTCACACAACTTCCTACACCTGAATCAGGACAAAACAGAGGTCATAATATTTGGGGGAAAAGCTCTTAAATCATTAGCCCTTCATACCAAGAACCAGGATTATAATCGTAGTTTTGAAGTTCACATTAGAAATGACACCAAATTGTCATTTTGTCATCACACAAACATTGCTGTGGTTAGATCATTTCTCAGGCAGACACAGAAAAACTAATGAGTGCTTTTATAACCTCTCGGCTCGACTGCTGCAATTCTCCTTTGTGTTTGGTCTACCTGTTGGCCACCTTCAATTTGTTCAGAATGCAGCAGCTTGAGTACTGAAGAAGACCAGACAGAGAGCACATAAAACACCTGTTTTAAAGTCAGTTTGAGAATTGATTTCAAGATTTTCTTGCTAGTTTTTCACTGAATGGCCTGGCACCAGCCTATCTCAGACATTCTTTTGAGATATGTACCCGACAGATCCTCAGATCCTCTGCAGCTAGCCTCTTAGTTGTCTCCAAGGATTTCAACAAGGAGTCGGCCTTTGGCCATTGTGGCCCTAGTCTCTGGAACAGTCTGCCTGAGGATCTGAGGGAGTCCACCTATGTGGACAATTTTAAAAGAAACAATTTTAAAGAAAGAAATTTTAGAAGAATATAAAGGATTTTAAGGTGCCTTCTAATTAGTCTTATTAATTTGTGTTTAATTATTGACTTATTAATTTTTAACATTTTAGTGTTTCAGTGCTGTAAATTTTACATCTTGCTAAATTCTTTTTTATTGTTGTCTATTTTAGTTTTTACATTTATGTCTGTGCTGTTTTAATCTTGCTCTGTGAGGCACCCAGAACTGCATGTTTATATGAATAGTACCATATAAATAAGTTTAGTTTATTTTACCATGAAACACATTTTAGGTTGTTGAAAACGACAGTTTAGAAAAATAACCCCTAATAAATCCTTGAGGACCAAACAGTGATGAAGGTTATTGGTTTCTGGTATTCATATGTGCACAATACATTTGTGCAACAAATGTCAATATAAAAATGTAATATAATAACCAGGTATTGCTGGATTGTACTGACAAGTTTCATGTTTTAACTGTCTTGTAAAGCAAAGAGATATAAATGAGCCTGCAGCCAAACCTGCACATGGAAAAAGTGCAGCTCTGGCGCTTCGAAGGTGGTTTAGAGCACATCTGAATGGCTGGGAGTTCTTTGTTACTGTGGGTGAATTCTCAGAAAAATACAGACATTGCTGTACTATCTTCTCTAAAGGCCTATTTTTTTTTCATCTTAGCAGCTTTATAGACAAAATTGATAATACAGTAATAGCTGTAGAAGTTACATTAAACTAACAACGTTTTTTATATAACAATCAAAAATTATGCCACAGTGCATTTAAATGCATTGTTAATAGTTGATTATTATTATTATTATCATTATTATTATTATTATTATTACTTTTATTTATTTATTTATTTAGTAGTATAAAAAATTTAAATGCTCCTTTTTGCTGCAGCTGGAGAGCGCGTTCCTGTGGTCTCCAATCTGATTGACAGCAGCTGTCAGGTTAATCTCTAACCATTAAAGTGAGGCAGCAGGAACACGGATAAAGTAAAGAAAGTTGTTGTTGTTGTTTACAAACCGTGGGCTTTCAGTGTGTTGCTAGCAGCGGTACTGATGAGTAAGGACCACACCAGCATCTTCATGGCTGAAGGGACTTTTGTCGGTACGTTCACATGCTGTTAAATGTGCTGAAGCTGATTAGCTAATTAGCTAACTAGCCTGCTAATTGATGTTAGCAGCGCACTTTTCTCCAGTGATTGTTTCATGGCTCCTTCAGCAAGCTAAGCTGCAGAACTTGACTTGTATTAATGCTTGTTAGATAAGAGGAGGCTTTAACTGGAGAACTAATGTGGGTTGTTGTTTAAAACGTGTGGTTCTTGTTTTGAGTAATGTTTGCATGCTGCAATCTAACAATACAGATATTACTGCTTTATGGTGATATGCATCAAACTTGATTGGCTGAATGTCAACAAGCCGTTCATTTACTCAGACAGAGAACTAACTACGATAAGAGGGAGCCATCATAAAAAAAAATAAAACCTTTTCTTTTTCCTTTTATCAAAGTAAATCCCAGGGCATGTGGTTTAAAGGTCAGATTTATTCTGCACCAGTACAGTACAATTTAGATTACCTGTTGTGTAGCTTAGAAATAAGCTAAGAGTGGGAGTGAAAACGTTAGTTAGCTATTCTAAAATCACCTGTATTACTACAGTGTCAAGATACTTATTTCTTTCATAACACAACAGGAGCACAGCACAGCATTGCATTTGCATGGAAGGAAAATATTTGTTAAACTCTTGCTTTTGGCAATTAAATTATTAAAAAGTCAGTGCTTTACTTCAAACGATCATTACATGTCGTGGCCAGGAGTCCAACAGTGCTAATAAGTGACAAATAAGCAGCATGAATGTTTGCACCATTAACTACTGTGGCGAGTGGAAGTTTATCATAGCAGACAACCAATAATCATTATAATGGTGACATTGAAATGAGGTGTTTCAATGGCAGGGCCCTGGCAATGTGCATGCTGGCCTATTGGGACTCTGTAACATGGAGCTGTTATTAGCGCTTTTAGTTGCACCGGTGCTTTTAATGGTTGTGACAAGTCAAAATGTTTGCTGGGAAATAGGTTTGTTGTGTTTGTTTAGTGTGATGTGTGACTTTGACTATCACTCAGCCATTCTGGATTGTGGTAATGAAGTTAAGAAGCTGATTCAAATGGTTCTTTTCTGGGACAAGAAAATGTCTAAATAGTTAAAACTGTGTTCTTTGAATCTTAAATCAAGTGTTGAAATTTTAAGAAATACACTGCACTTTCAGCTACAAGTGGTGACAGGCAGGATGCGTTGAAAGACAGCAGAGATGAATAATTTCCAAATGGTAGTGGCAGCAACATGCAGCATGCTTCATCATATTTTTGTTCTTTTGGCTTTGTTCTCCTCGTTGATCTGGTCCCAGGATTAGATGCCCAGCCCATCATTGCCCACCTTCTAAGGCAAATAACTGGCTCACATATCAACAGCATCACAGGTTCTATCATCAGCTATCCCAGTGTTCATGTGAATGAAATGTGATTTCAATCAGCACTCAATCTGGAGATTGAATTCTCTTTCATTGTCATATGTGTGAAAAATACAACAAAATGACTGCTGGCATGGCTAATCTTTTCTTCGATCTTTCCCTGGTTTTTCTCTCTGTGTGTGTGTGTGTGTGTGTGTACCCATATAGTTTGTACACAGAAAGCACAAGAGAATCTGATTGTGTTCTATCAATGTGATTTCACATGGCTGGCTCAGAAACTGTGTGTGTGTCCCCAAAGCTTCTGCAGCCTTTGTATTCATGGCCTATGGTCAAATCTAATTTAGTTTCAGTATTTTGATTTTAATCAGTCGAAAAAATGGTTGTTTTCAGGACCCTCTAAACCCGTGTTTCAGATCAATATTAATGTTTTTTTCTGCTGTTCTTGTTGCTGTAGTTCTAATAAAGCGTTTTGTTTTTCCCTTTTTTACTGCATATTAGCCCACACGCAACAAGATTTGGGGTTACCCTATTTTGTTTTTGTTTTTTTTTTGTAGCTTGTAAAAGCTGAGAGATACAAACAGAAATTTTAACATCCATTTGAAATCATATCAAATCCAAAAAAGACCATTCAAAAGACAGCACTTCTCCAGTGGAGAGAAAAGTGTTTTTATGCCCTCTTTCTTTCTTTGAATAAAAGCACCATCCTACTCTTTTACTGCATTTTGAAGCAGTAGTAACAGGAATCCTGGCTAACATGCACTAGGATAGAATACAGTGATATACAGTACTTTTAATAGATAAGGTAACATGTTTTAACACAAAGAGCGACTCACAATAAGTTTGGATTTCTTATTGTGAGTGGCCAGTGAGCCCTGTCTCGGCACAGCCACACAGCAGCGCTGTCACACACGCCCCCAAATGACAGGTACTCAGAGAGGGCCAGTTAAAACGATGGTGTGGTATTTCTCTTGCTCCCGATGGCCAGTCCTGCTATGACAAAGGGAGGGAGAGAGAGAGAGAGAGATATCTCATGAGAGCGAGCGGGGAAAAGTGGGGGCTGATCGAATCAATGTGCTGCTCACATCTCTACAGTGATTTTACCCATTTGAAATAGTAAAAAAAACGTAGAAAATCAATCTGTGGCGGTCTGTGTTGATATTGTGGTGGTCCACCACAGATCAATCAGTGTAGGGGAAACACTGAGAAGTGTAAAAATATTTTCGGGTTCATTATGAGACAGTGGCCACAGTCTGGATAATTAATGGGAAACACTGCCTAAGATACAAAGTGTCAGACTTTACGTTGGGGACTGCTGTTTGCATCTCCTCTTGCAGCAACAATCAACATTGATCCTACTGTAATTAAGTGGTTTACTTAAAATGAACTAAACCTTAACCACTGAGGTGGCAATCAGGAAAGACCCGTGAATTGTTCTGTAACATTCAGCCCAGCCGCAGCACCGCACCAAGGAAGGATTTTTGGTGTAATTCAGTGGCACAGTTTCTCCAATACTTCAGAAAATCTTGTGAGGGAGGACAGAATAATCAGTTCGTTTGGTGCCATTGTAAGTTTTAAATGAGAATCAGAATCATACATCCAATGTCTATCTCTAACATTTTGTCAACACACTGTCCTGTTTTCTCAAGGTGCCAGTGGAGAATAGAGAGATGAAGACTATATCCCTCCTCTTCCTCCTCCTCCTCCTCGCCTCAGGAGCCTGTGACGACGTCAAGTACATCTCCAAGAGGAACTCAGGTAGGATGAACAACCGTGGTGTTTGTTGTCTCCACTTCAGGCCATGCTGGTTTGCTGAAAAAGAGCCTTTTCTCCTCTTGAACGTTCCCAGGCTTTGTCTTTTTTGAGGTTTTTGTATTTTCTTATATTTTGCTCATTTTTTTTTCTTTCACTTTTGTCCTTTTTTACTGCAAACACTCTTCAGCCTTCAGTAATGCTACCTCTTGTCTTTTCTCATACTACTCCTCCTCACTCTTGTTCTTTATGTTGCCTTCAAATACATGCTCCCTGTATTCCTTCCCAACAATTCTCTCCGCTCTCGATATCTCAGTATCTTTTAACTTGATGCAATAGATATGTACATCTGCTTTGCTCCAGCCATTCCTTTCCTTTTCAAAATTACCACCTCTGCCTTTCTCAGATAACACTCCTCTCCAAACTCTATCTCAGAGCTGAGATAGCTCTTTGTGTTTCCTTGCCTCTCCTTTTTCTGCTTAGGGCGTGTAATGATTAGCCTGTCTGACTGCTGCTGTCATTGTTGCTGCTGTTGTGCTCATTTGTGTATCATCAGCCGGCCGATGACAGATCTGCTGATGGTCTTTTATTCCTGATCGATTTGTTGTGTCTTGCTGGTCACGCTGACAGAGAGAGTTTGATTGGGCTATCAATGTTTGGCAAGCTGTCTCAATAATGCTTTGTATGGTTCTGTAGTATGGTGAGTTAAGTATGTGTGAAAGAGAGGTGAGCTGTACACTCTGCTTAGCTTTGTTTACAGATAGACACAGTGTGCTATGCTATCTTTATGTTTGAACAGCGTCATTCATGATACCCACAATGTCTGAGCTGCAGTTTTACGAGTAGAGGTTCTGTAATTATAAATATTACCAGCAGCATTTGTAATTTTATTGCCGTGCCCTCCTTGCCAAGTCCTGAAAGTGATAAAAACACAGAAAATTACTTACCGATTTTTAGCAAACTCAGGTCATCTAATTATAACAATCCAGTTAGAATTGATTCCCCTGTAATGCAATCCTGTCTCACAATTGCGCTTGCTTATAAGTGAAAGTGTAGGGCCTGGCAGTTTAATCGAGGGGATTTGAGGGCAACCATAACAATCCTTTAGAGATCCTTTGTAATTACACACACACAGCATTAAAGAATCACATTATAGGGCTTCACTAAACTACTGTAAGAATAACAAAGTTGAGCTTTGGAGGCCTTGGAAACTTATTTTTCTCCTTCATCTTCTTACTATGTGTGGTTGGATCCTGAAACAAACGTTCAGTTTTGGTTAGTTCATTGTATAGATTTCTGTGTTGATGTTTTTCTCTCTTCTCATTGGTTTGGAGTGGGCGGGGCTCGGTTGGACAAAGATGACGCTGCATAAATCTGTGCACCAGTTTGGATTTAGTAACGTTTCAATCAAAATCTGATGACAGTTTATGGACTGTTTGGAAAAATATGCTTATTCTCTTTATTGTTGAGACTTTGATGGAAAGACTGATGACACCTTTAGGTTTGTGTGATGGATATAAACATCAATATGCAGTAGCCAGTTAGCTTAGCATAAAGACTGGAAATAGGGGAAACGGTTAATCTGCTTTTGTCCAAAAGTAACAAAATCCACCCTTTCTTTGCTGAGGCAAGAGGCAGACACTGTTGGAAGTTACTCTTTCTAGCCAAGAAACAGCAGATAACCTGCCTGTACAACAAAAGCAAATTATCATTTTTACTTGTCATTGTTTTGTACGGAGGTACTGGTAGGTGGATTTAGTTTTTTTGCATTATCTTACAGCTTTTCTGCAGCAATGGTAGTAAATTATGCCACTAGAAACAGCAATGATAACAGTGAACCCAAACTTGCTCAGACGTTCTCACCCCGGTGGCGTACAAGGTCACAATGGCGCTGAGCGTGCCACAGGCCCACAGGACGTATGTGAAACAGCAGCTTCTCTGCCTAGTCAGAGAATGTACCAGGTCCTTTCACACCTGAAGCAGCAGGACACAAAATGAGACAGAGTGCAAGCAGCTCTTCTTCAGCTCACTGGACACTGGGTCACTGGGGAGATGAACACAAGATTTAGTGAATGGAACAACCAGCTGGTCGAGCCAGTGTGTGCCACTGACCCATGCAGTCCTCCCTTTTTGGATACACGGAGGGTGAAACCACTGCTGGAGCTCACCAACACAGCTGTGGTTGAATCTGAGTTTTCTGAAGCTCAACACTTTTCATGTTTGAAATCGCCCAATCTGCTGAAGACAGATTGACCCCTGCTGCCATCCTGCAGAGCTACCCTAGGCCTCTCACCACCATGTCAAGCGTGCTCACTGAAAACTGAAACATGGAACGACTCAGAAAAACACTTTTTCAGCTCTAACCAGTGTCTTCAGTCAGCACAGACGAAGCATGCTGTCCCTGAGAGGGAGAACTTGCACAACAATTTCAGGAAGAGGACTGGAAGGATCCTTTACTTAGGAAGTTCAACAAACAAACGAGGAGGCTGCAACTCTACTCAGGAAGACAGAATTTAGCTGCTTTATTTTACTGCTGGTTTGGAGAGTCAGAGACAGATGCGTTTAGGCTATTTGCATATGTCCATGCGACGCTGTCCCCAGTACTGTTTTGGCCAATGCGAAAGAGTCCTGTCCAGAGAAGTGGGAGGCAGCTGAGCTGAATTTCACAGCAAAGGGTCTGAATTCAGTTTTTACTTTTTAATAAATTTGCAAACATTTCCAAAAATCTGTTTTTACCTAGTCATTATGGGGAACAGAATGTAAATGAATTTAAACAAATCAAGACCATTTATGATATGATATGATATTTATATATGTAATATACTGTTGTAAGACATGCTATGCAGTGTAAATAATAAGAATCTTGTTTGTTGGAAAATCCTATCCTTTCTTGACTTGGCCAAAGTTCAGGATCATCTACTGAGGAGCAGTCCTGCAGCTGGCAGGAATTAATTAATGCTGTGAACTTAGTTAAACAGATACTTGCTAAAATGTCTTCCAGGCCACCCAGACTCTCAGACACCCACAACGTTCTCTTCATGAATATTATATGGCATAACTTCCCGTCTCCAGTGTTGTGGAATAGAAACATGATTCTGTTTTAATCTGACAATTAGACAAAAAGACAAGAAGTTGAATTTGTTCTTTTGTGAGTTTTTGAAAAAAGCTTAGTGAGAGTTTTCACTGCAGTCACTCTTTGCTCAGGCTCTTATTTCACGTTTTCTTCTCTCACCTTCTTCTTTCTGCCTGTCTGTGTCTCCATCACACTCTCACTCTTCAACATGCTGATTGTGTGGGTGAGCTGGTGGGAGTTTTTGTTTGGTAATTGCTGTGTGTGTGTGTGTGTGTGTGTGTGTGTGTGTGCATCCGCTCGCAGGCATACCTGCATGTGTGAACGGTCTGCTTCATGCCACACTGAACAGTGACTGTCTGTGTGTGGGTGCTGTATATATCCAGGTTTTAAATGTGTGTGTGTGTGTGTGTGAACTCCCTGAGTGTGCTTCAGTGTATGCTCTCGGGATGTACACTCTCCTTCGTTGTGTGTGTGTGTGTGTGTGTGTGTGTGTGTGTGTGGGAGAGGTGTGCACAGAGCAATAATGTGATCAGAGCAGAGCCAAGCGGACATTTATGTGGGCGACCGCTACAGTCGGCCAAAGATAGGCTGTTAGATCTTTCCTCTCTCTCACTCCTCGCATGTTTATGTGTGTGTGTGTGTGTAACTGGACACCATATGGATAGGAACTACCATTTCCTCGTGTCAGAGTCCCTGCTGTTCTTTGATGCAGCATCCACTGCAGCAAAAGGGGACAAATTGTGATGAGACACAGCAGAGAGCAGGATGATGGGAGGTGGGGAGATACTCTGAAATGATATTTATACAGATCAACGCATGAGCAATAAATAAGTGTGAGCTACAGAAAAAAATACAATGGCAGTGTGATAACATATCTGATCCCTGAAGGGAAATCCTCACCTTCTTCCACAGGGAGGTCAGCAGTCAGCAATATGTGCGTGTAATGTGCTACAGTTAGAAAGTGAGAATACAGTAATGATGTGTAGAATTTGTTTATGTTACTACTTTTTGTGTTTTCTCGAGCCTTTCACACCCCTAGTGAGCTGATTATTGGACGCTAGAGATTCTGTGCATCTAACTTCTTGCTGCGTTGTACGTTCAGTGGATCAAAAAAAGTGTAAAAAAAAGTAGTAAAGATGCATGGTCTTTTTATGCTTATTCAAGCTTTTTGAATGTATAAGCCAAAAAGACAGTGTCCAGCCCATGTTAAACATAGGTCAGGTCTCTAATATTTCCAAAACTACTGTCAGTATGATGCTAAATGTTGTCCTGTATGCAATATCACAAGAAGCTTGTTATAATATACTCAAGGTTAAACTAATGAAGGACTCAGGGTTAATATATATCCAAGAGTATTCGGGAGATCTACTCCAAGGCCAGGGCTTTTTCTAAGTAATGCTAGAGTTCGACGGGTGTATTTTTATAAATGTGCACTGTAAGCAGATTGATAACAGATGACAGGACAAAATAACTTATGTGATCCAGGATATTTACAGTACTATGGCTTTCACAAATTACTATCAGGAGCAGTTTTGCAGTTTTTTCATTCTTTTTTTTTTTTCTCTGAGGTGTTTTTCATTGTCAGAACTGTTTTAAATGTCTCACAGTTTCTCTTTCTTTCTTTACCTCTCCCACTCAGTGTTTTGACCAGGCTAGACTCTCTCTGTCTGTGTGTGATGAAACACTGCCACAGATTTTACACCTGCTTTTCCTAGATCTTAAATTTAAGACACAAATTCTGCTCAAGGGACGAATCAGGTGCAGCTTCTGTTTAAACGTCCATCTCCTCGTCCCATTTATTCCACCTCTGACCAGGAATGCTTTAAAATAAAATTGCAAAAGCCCAAAGGACAAATTCATTTTGACTGTTTCTCATCTGGAGAATGGCCACAAAGCCTCAGTAAATACTTATGCATTTCCATTTCCAAAAGCATCTATTTACAGAAGGTATTATTTTCTCAAAGACTGCAGATACATTGTGTTGTAGAAGAAAAATCATAGTGAAGCTAATGGTGTTGAAGTAACTACGTTTACACACAAGCAGAACTGTTTCTTAGATTAGCCCATTTTACTGAAAGTGCTAATGAGCTTGACAGTTGCTACACAGGCATGAAAATGTTGAAAATAATGCCTGGAAGCCATACAGGCACATTTGTGCATACACACTCACACATACTTTTGTTGCAAAATCACACACACCCTTTTTTTTTTTTTTTCACACGTACTCCCTCTTGCCCACATTCACTCAGGCAGGCGTACACTTGTACTACACACATGGCTGTACTCACACCACATTTACACATACATGTATACAGACACACATTATAATGTCTTAACAGTGACACTGATATTTACATAAAATCAAATCCAGCGAATACATCCTCTTCTCTTCATCATCCCTCCATCGTTCACTCCATCTCTCTTGGCTGTCTTAGCCGAGGCCAGATCTTAACGGCTTCATCTCTCCAGACAGAACCAGCAGATTAGCTGAGGTGGTGAGCGGAAAGATAACACACTCTTATCTAGATCCCCGCCAGGCTCACACAGGAAGAGAGTTAATGAGACACAGACAAGTAAAACATAAAGCTAGAGAATGGCCCTCAGTATATGCTCACTGTATATATGGACGGACCGTGTTCTCCTCCTCATTATTTACTAATTAGATGCCTTTCTATGCATTAATGGAAATAAACTGAAATGATGGGACCTTGAGAAAAAAAGGACTTAAAGTAAAATGGACTTTACAAAACTGCATAGTAATGGTGTCCTATGGTATTTCCAACAGAAATTTTTACTTTTTCAAGTTTGTTTATATTCTTTTTACTACACTTTATTTATGCTCTTTTTCTTCTGTCTTTCTTATTTCTGCCCTTCCCTCTCTATTTTAACAGTCTTTAAGGACTCTGTACTGCTGACCTCCACACAATGTGCTGATACAGATGTTTTGTTGTGTGTGTGTGTGTTTGTGTGTGTCATAGTGACTGAGTGCCAGCAAATGCTCCTGCATGTATGTGTGCGTGTGTGTGCGAGTGTGTTTTCTGACGCAGCTAAAACCTCAGATCAAAGAGCGATTAAATCTCAGTATGATCTCATCACAGATTAACTCCTAACATGCAACGCAGAGGAGAGATAACAGAGCATACCGTCTGTGTGTGTGTGTGTGTGTGCATGTGTGTGTGGCATGTTTCCATGTAGAGTGAGACTTCAGTCTTCAGTACAGTATATGATGTAGAAACTGTATGTGTGTGTGCGCGTGCGCTCACTAGCTTTGAGTGAGACAAAAAGGACAAAACACATACAGATCTGTCTCTCCCAGTGAGCCTTACACACACACACACACACACACACACTTTCTCTGCAGCTGATATTGCATTAGAAAGCATCTGAAGTTGAGCAGATTTTGAACTTCTGATGCAGACAAATTTTCCACCGTAAAACGTTGATGCACTTGGTTTTTACGCTCAGCTCTGATCGACTTTGCTTCACAGAGAACATGAAAGTCAGGCTCTGTGAAACACTGACTTCTTGTTAAAAAAAAATGGAAATGAGCTAAATAATTAAAGAAAATGTCAAAAATATAGGAGAAAGTGCGAAAACACAGAACATCATCCTATGCCGGACATCCAGAGTGACTTAATGATTGTTTTTGGTGCAGTGTTAATTCCTTTAATGCCTCTCCTCTTGGTTTTGCTCAGAGTGCTGAAGGCAAAAATGCAAATTACTTATTCACCATTCTGGAGAGCACAGACAGTGACGGAGAAGAAGAGAAATGGAGCAAGGGTGGAGAGATATTCAACATTTGTACTGATCAGCCACAACGTTAAAACCACTGACAGGTGAAGTGCAGAGCACTGATTGTCTCTTTGTAATGGCACCTGTCAAGGGGCGGGATGTATTAGGCAGCAGGTGTAGTCAGTTTTTAAAGTTGATGGGTTGGAAGGAGGAAAAATGGGTAAGTGTAAGAATCAGAGTGATTTTGACAAGGGCCAATTGTGATGGCTAGATGACTGGGTCAGGTTTTGTGGGTGTTACCTGTATTTAAAGGTTGGTACCTACAAAAAAAAAGTGATCCAAAAAGTCTTGTTTATGTGGGGAAGTGATGGCAACAGCATGTGCTATGGGAACGTCATGGCAACGGTATTCCCTGATGGCAGTCGTCTCTTTCAGCAGGATGATGTGCCCTGCCACACTTTAAAAACTGTTCAAGAATTATTTGAGGAACATGACAAGGACTTCAAGATGCTGATTTGGCCTCAAAACTTCCCAGAGCATTAGATTTTTTATTTGACTAAGAAAACCTAAATCAGCTCTGTTTGGGGAGATCACATCCCTCTGTTTCACATTACAACACCTTATTTTGCTCTTTACAAACTAATTTTTGGCCACATACCTGTCTGAGTGACGTGTGCTGCGGTAACTGAGTGGGGACTACAGGCTTCTCTGTGAGCAGCTGTCTGGCCTCTACAGAAGAGCCTGTGTGTGAGATGTTTAGGGAACATCTGTAAATTGTAGAAAACAAAAAATCCTCATCAATCTCTAATAAAATACTAGCTTTACTCCTTTACATTAGTCTGTGTATGTAGCCTATGTAGACAGTGTCTGTCCCCTGTGATAATGGCACCCTTGGTCCTTCCGTGGAGGTCATGTCTTTGTGTTAGGTTATATGTGGTTACCGTTATTGGAAAAAAAAATCTATTCATCCTCTGACATTGGCAGTTACCAAACAGTTTCATGTGCATAACCAGGGCATTGGTGGGGCTGGTTCTGGTTAAACCAAGATGGGTGCAATTAGATTTGTAATGGAGCTGGAGTACATGTATATATGTGGCT
This sequence comes from Toxotes jaculatrix, assembly GCF_017976425.1. Taxonomy (NCBI): domain Eukaryota; kingdom Metazoa; phylum Chordata; class Actinopteri; family Toxotidae; genus Toxotes; species Toxotes jaculatrix. The sequence goes on from NC_054403.1 coordinate 6,655,487, forward strand.
AAGCCTTAATGAAAGTGTCTTCAATGTCATGAGAGTGTCTTCAATGTTATGAGACATCTAATTATGTAAGATCTGGCATTATGATGTGGTGAACATGGTCGAATATTACGGTTTCAAACCATACCGTGTGTTACAACAGTTAAACTTGTAGTATTTGGCACGACTGGACCTACAGATATATTACATAAGTGGATTGCCTTTGAGCTCTGCCCTGTAGGTGACTGTGGGTGGTCGAGCAGCAAACAGCCAGCAGCTAGAGCTCCCACAGGTACCTGGCAGTCTGTTGGTTTTTTTTATTTGTTTTGTTTTTATTGTGATCACACAGTAAAACTTTAGAAAACAATTTTTTAAACATGTTACAGGCAGATACTGTAAGACATACAGTAACACTGTGCAGATGTGTTTGTGTGTCTGTCATCACATTTACAGTATTAAAGCAGTAGCACTCCTCTGCACTTGGCATGACTAATTAAGACATCCACTTGACTTTTCTCCACTCTGCATTCAACTGTGCCTGCATGTGTATGTGTGTGTGTGTGTGTGTGTGTGTGTGTGTGGTTTTCTGCTCACACATTAACCACAGTTCTCTCTCTCTCTCTCACTGCCCTTCTGTTATTACCCCTCTTAAACTAACGATAACAGGCTGCTTGTGAGGCTGCTTTGTGTGTGTTCGTGCTTCAGCTTGTTCTTATTGAACCACATGACCTGTAGGTTTAACTTAAACAACATTAGCGAAGGCCAGTTTATTAACCACCATGAACAGCTGCTGCTTTATGTTTTGTTTTTCCTGTGTCAGACTACAGTGTCAAAAGCAATCTTTTATTGAAAATAGTGGAAATATATATTTGAATATAACACTATTTAAAAAAGAAATTAAAGATTCTGTTTTTTAAATCACACTTTGCAAATACTTCAAATTTCACCTTACCATTCACAACAACGGCCAGTGGATAATGTGAGACCAGAGCAACACAATAACCAATTGTGTTATCTCGTCCAAGGCCAATAGAACTGAATTTGCTGTTTTCACTTGTCGTGTTTCTGCTCCTCCTGAACAAGGACATCAGTTTCCTCTCAGGAGAAGCTTTTGTGGCCGAGCCTCTCCAGACTCCTCTGTCTGTGTGCCCACTGTGGCACCACACTGGCACAGGGAGAAAAGAGCTGAATTCACTGATACAGACTTAGGCCAAACCTCTTTACAAGCACCGATAACGTATTTCCAAATCCCACAGTCTTTCAGCTGTACCAGAGTCACACCACAATTACCAGAAGTCATCACGATGGGTCTTGAAAGCACTTTGTAACAAACAATCTATAGAATCATGCATTGATTTTTTTTTTTCAAGGAATAGTTTGACATTTTGATAAATGCATGTACTCGTTCTTGCTGAGAGGTAGAAGAAAGAAATGGGGTTTTACCTGACTGAGGTATTTAAAACTAAATAGTGTACCTAAGACGAAAAGCTTAACCGACTGAGATCTCCACTATTTCTTCATTTATTCATTTTTCTTTTTTAGAAAAATGTAAAAGAAAAAAAAACATCAATGCACTCTCAAGCAGCCTACTGTATAAATATTCAGCTACTGGTGCTCTGTCCAAACCCCTCACCTCTCGATGAATCTGTTCTGCCAATACTGCTTCATCTTTGGCTTCCATTTTTACTGTATCTGTCTCAGTTTCTCCTCTACAATAATTCTACTCCAAGTCTCTTACTTCGTCCTCTTACTTAGTCTCTCTCATTTCTGCAGTGTCCTTCTTCTGTCCTCTCTGTCTCTCTTTTTCCACTTTTTCCCTCGCTGTCTAATCGGCTTTATGAGTGGGTTCTTGGTTCTTGAGGCTGCTCGTGTATCTGTAAAAGAGAAAAGTGAAAAGGTGCAGATGTGGCCAGAAGTCCTGAAACAATGCTTAGTTCTTCCTGAGAAGTGTTGAAATGAAAAGCTCTTTTGTCATACATACCTCCCATGTCCTTAGTTTTCCATGGAGTAAAACAAAAACGCTGTGAAAAGAGCTGAAATCTTTCTTATTTTACACAAGCTTTTCCAAAATGGCCTGGACATTTAGAAGTGGTGATGAATAAGTGGATGTTGTGATATTTTAAGCAAACTATTGCCTTGAATTAGTATCACAGGTGTCTTCAGTCTTCTCAAAATTCAGCCTGTTTTAGTGGAGAAAAATGCTCACTGTGCTGTTTGGTATCGTTGTGTGCACCACACTGAACATGGATGAGAGAAAGAAAAGAAGAGAGATGAGACAAGGAAGAAAATAACTTCCAAACATGGTCAATGTTAAGGCTACAAGACCGTCTCCAAGCATCTTGATGTTCCTGTGATTATACTAATATTATTAAGAGGTTTACGGTCAATGGGACTGTTTTGCAGTGTGTCATAAACCGATATGACATTTAGAGTTCATCAAGTTTGCAACAACTAGTGTAGAGAATTTACTTGTGGTCCACCGCTATGAGTTTATTTGGATAGCATGGTGGCTGCTCGCCAGTATATATGCTGATATCATGTTGTTGTTTTTTATCATGCATCTCATAAAGTACAACAGTTCAATAATAACAAATGAGATGTAGATCTGTGCCTGAGAAGCAGGAAGGTGGTGACGCTTCAGGTGATTCCAGAAGTTTGTAGCATTTTTCCTCCATGTTTCAGCCTCATTGTTCACCAGTTTGCTTCTGATATTGCACTTTACCTTCCCTTGTGCTGGCTCAGTCTGCCATAAGGACTAGATTTCTGTCCAGCTATCTGTATTTATTAAAAAAGAAAAAAATACAAGACTGTATTTTACCGTAGTTAAAAAAAAAAAAAAGTCACATATAATTTCATTAGTCCATGCACATTACAGTGCACAGCCTGCTCATATGATCTACCGGGTGAGGTGACAGCAGTATGATACAGTGAAGATTCTGTCCCATAAATCCACTGCTATCTCTCATTAAATACTGTATCAAGTTAGCATCAATAGAATAGAATAGAATAGAACAGAATGCCTTTTATTGTCATTATCACCTTTTTTACATGTACGAGATGAAAAGCAACTCCTTCTTCAGTGCAAACGTGTGTAAATATATACAACATAGAACAGAATAAAATTAAATTGAATTGAATTAAATTAAATGGTGTATTGAAGCACAGACACACACGTGTGCAGAGGGAGAGAGACATGCACACACAAGTGCACGGGGAAAACCTTAACAGTGATACCTAGTTAACGCCAGTTTTCTGATTCCTTTTAATGTAAGTCCACTTATTGGATTGAGGCTCTGTATATAGCCCATTAGCCAATACAAACTGACAGTAACTGGTGTTGGGTGTTTTCTAACCATCCAATAAGTCACTTATGATATTACATTGTTGACTTGAGAGGAGAGGCTCATCAGTCCTCTCTTCATCCTGTGCCTCAGCTGACACATGGGAGCACTAACATCGTTCCACAGTAGCCACACTGAATAGGCCTCCTGCAGATGTGTCTGTGAGCAGTATTTGTTAAAGAGCGCAGACATCGGTTGATGCAGATGATCTCAAAACATCAGAGATCGGCCCAATTATTCGGCCGACCAGGGGCATTTACCGTCTTAGTTTATTGAGTTACCTGTGTCAAGTTGACAGAATTAAAACTGGATGTTCAACCCTGAACTTTATGATCCTTTAATCTTTTTTGTTTTTTTATTTTATTTATTTTAAACACACTTGAAAATGCCTCACGTTTCCTTTCTGCCTTCCTCACTTCTTCAGTCATCTTCTGCCTCCCCTCACATCTCCACTTTGTCCCTCTCACTCCCATTCTGTCACTCCCCCTCTCTCTCTCTCTCTCTCTCTCTCTCTCTCTCTCTCTCTCTCTCTCTTCTCTCTCTTGTCCCCCATGTCTTCATGTCTTTGTTGTGCTCCAAGGTCATATTAAAGATTCATCCATTCTCTGGTTCTGCAGTCAAATATTGATAAAGCCTGACACCGCTTTGACTCTGTACACTTCCAGAGTTCCATTCTGCATGCACATGCACATACACACAACCTTGAATGTTCATACATCTATAGTGCACACAAATACCAAAATGACAAACAGGTGTTCAGACACACACATTTTATACTGCAAAAAAAAAAAAATCACATGTCATTTATGGCTCTGTTAGTGTACTGTAATGACTTGATTTTCTTGTAAGCAAGGAACTGTAGTGTAATGCCCTGACTCATTTTATGCCACCTCGCCGGTGACAGCCATTTGCCCCGCATCCCATTCTCGTGAGTGTGAATTTCTTCAAATTTGGAACAAACCTTCACTTGGACTCAAGGATGAACTGATTAGACCTTTCTGGTCAAAGGTCAAGGTCACAGTGACCTCACAAAATAGGTTTTTTGGCCACAACTCAAGAATTCATATGCTAATTACGGCAAAATACATTTAATACCTTTTATTAAACTCATTCAAAGTCACACCGATCTACAGATGGCAGTAATATGCCCAGATGTGCAGCATTGCATCAGTAAAGACAGTGAAGACGAAAACTGCAAGCCGGTAAACATGGATGTAAACAATACTGTATTTAAAATATTTAGAAAATAGGTTTGCAAATGTTTGAGGACAGAAATGCAGTTACTTTAAATTTCTAGATTTTGCTGTCCGTTAGCAGTCTTGATATCAAGTGCATGTATGTCACACATTAAAGGACCAGTGTGTAGGATTTAGGGGGATCTGTTGGAAGAAATGGAATATAATATTTATAATTCTGTTTTCATTAGTCTGTAATCACCTGAAACTAACAATGTTTTTGTTAGCTTAGAGCATGTCCTCTTACACAAAGCCCAACATGTTGCACCACCATGTTTCCTGCCCAGAACGGACAAACCAAACACTGGCTCTAGGGAGTCCCTTTTGTGTTTTTGCGTTAGCTGAAGGCCACTGTGTTGCTCTTCTTATGTCAAAATGTGTGTGTTCCTTATGGTTACGTGCCTACGTGAATATTTATGTACAGAGAGAGTCACTCTCTGTGCTTTGTTGTGTTTAGAATTTGAGGTTTGCAGGAACAAGCACAGATTTCAGTCATGATTCTGGATGCAAATTACACAAGTGTGATGTTGAACTCTGCACATACGCTGAGAACAGACTTTACTGTGAAGCTGGAGACAGTTTGTGTCCAATGCTTGTACTAATTATATTTGCATATTCATAGATTTTGGAATTTCAGATGAAGAAGAAGAAGTAGATTTACTTTTAAGATGCCTTTTTTTGGTGGTTTATTGAACATCCTTTAATGAAAAGCATAATTTCACTATGTCCTTAAATGTATCTGGAGGAATTCTTTTTGCCTTGTATCTGACATGGTGCCTTTGAATGCATGTAAAAAGTATATCTGAGCAAACATTTGTTCACTTGCATGTCCACCGAGGTTTGTCTGTGGGGGTGTGGGGGTGTGTGTGTGTGTGTGTGTGGGTGTGGGTGTGGGTGCGTGAGCTTGATATTAATGAATTTGGACAGGGAGCCCAGGGGACAGAGACTATATGCAGCCATCTATTAATTAACCCTGTTAAACCTACGGGAGCGCCGGCGATCTTTAAGGGGTTTAAACCGACGGGAGCGCCGGCGATCTCTTTTGCATATCAATTTTTAAATGCCGGTAAAACTGCAACCACATAAGATAGAGCAATAATTCTTTTTGCATATTAAACCGGAGGAGTAACACTTACATATCAAACTTTAAACATGTCTCAGAGAGCTGTTCTCTTCCACGAGTGGGTGTGCAGAAAACCAGTAAAAAGTCGCAAAAAATCCATAAACAGCGCACACAATAAAACTAGTATAATCCAGATAGCGGGTGTTCGTTTTGTTTTTGTCTTAGTTTATAAATTTGAGTGTATCTCAAAGACTAGCCAGTGAATACACTCAAATTTATTGTGGTTTAAAGTTATTTTGTGCAACTTTTTTATATTTCTAATTTTGAGGGATACAGCTAAGACATCTCTGTATTTAGAAAAATATGTGGCACCACAGCAGGTAAAAATGTAAAATATGTTCTGGAGGATTTGGTTCTATGGCAGGTTTAACACACATACATATCCAGAATGGGCAGAAAGATTCAAGCATGCACAGATACACACTAGCAGTGTCACACCAGCAGATAAGGGTACACACATGCACTCACACACGATTATGGTGTAATTAATTCCTGTGGTAAACTTGTTTCCAAAATATTATCCTCTTTTTCTCCAACTTTCCTTCGTCTCTGTCTTTCTGATTACTGATTTCTTTGTTTTCTTTCTCTTTTGGATTTAGATTATGCTGTTGAATATTCTGACTTTATTTCAAATCCTCTTGCTCTGTGTCTTATGCACACACACATACAGGCACACAAACACACACACACTTAGCTCCTCCTGCTTTGTCAGCCCCCCTCTGTTTCCATGTCTTTATCTCAATCGCTTTTGCAGTGGAAGGTACAAATTTATTTATAGTGTGATGAATTATAAAAACACAGCCTCACAGCTGGATTCACACACATCATATATGGACATTCATGTGTGTACATTAAGCACCGCACACACAGACATGCACGCAAATAAACACACATAAGCATATTTGCAGCGGCAGCACTAATAAATACACAGATTACTTTTGCAGTGGACAAATAAGCCTGACAACAAATGAATGCTGGAACACCTGCTTTATTCAAAGAGCAAACACACGCTGAGTGCAGTAAGAGACACACACAGGCTCAGCGATTGAAAACAGACACTGCCCCCCCCCCCCAAAAAAAAAATAATGTTCACCAAGGAGCAACACACACATAGTGCATACAGGTGTACACACAATCAGTTACACTGCTATTTATTCACATGAGAGGAGAAAGTGAAATATAGAAAGAAGAAAAGAAACCTTTTGCCCAGTCACAGATTGGTGATGCTGGGTTGTCTGCTGATTGTCATGGTGATTTTCAGTGCATCATCAACTTTTTTCTTTATACATTTGAATTCTGTGTGAAAGCAAGAAATGCATACGCTGTTGCAAACAATGAACTTGGATTCAAGAATTTTACTGTTTTGAGAGTCGTGATTTTTTTTATGATGAATGTGCTAAACTTAGAAAAACTAACACACTACACATCTCATGTCAAGACAGAGACAGTTTGATAAGATCAACAGAGCTTTTTACGTTTTCCCCAATGAAAAAAGGGTTTTGGGAAGTATCAAGCTTCAGACTATAAACTGGACAACCTGTCCATCACCAGAATCTGCCCTTCAGGGTGAAATTAATAGTTTTTGGCTTGGCTCACCCTGTCATCAGAGTAAAGGCTGGAATGATGATCTAAGCGTGTGCATACAGGGCTCCACATGTGTCCTTGGGCCCCCTCATATCTGAAGCCATTAATATGTGAGGACTGGGATGTGTCGTGGCATTCCTGCACTTTGGCACCAACAGCCTCTTCCCTGGTAAATGTACATACCACGCAATGAAAGCAGTTTGCCACCTCCTCGGTCAGGGAGTTGGAGGAACACCTTCAAGTGTTTCATTAAAGAGGAAGACTCAATCCAGGATGCAGACTAGGCAACTGGTATTGAGCCTGAAGTTTTCATGGTGGATTATTGACATTATCAGAGATTAGGATTACACAGTACAGAGCTACCCAGAGGAACTTTACAACTCCTAGAAGGACTTACTACATCTGAATGCAGAGAGGTGGATCACTCCAAGCCTACAACGCTATTTTATTACAATTCTTACCGGGATGATAACATAGACACCATCTCTTAGGTGCTGCCCATGAGTTCATAACTGACTGGATGATTCAGATGAATGATCATGAGTTTTCAAAGAGAGCTCTCACGCTTGGCTCAAATAGAGATTCATCTACTTAACCAGCCTGGACTGGCTTAGAGAGCGAATCACCCTCTGCTAGCTTCAGTGAGGAAGATTCACTCTCTGAGAGCCTTAGCAAGATCTCCAGTGATGAAGATTCAGGCACCTGATGGGGACTGTGACGAAGCCACTGTGACCTTTGACTGCACTCCAGTCACTAGAGATTCAGAGGGCTTAGAGTCAAACATTGTCAATTCCAATAGCACACACATCAGTGGAGCTACGTATGACGTTGGACCTTCAGCAGCTACTGGAGTCAGAGTCACTGCTGCTTCTACACATAAAGAGTCAGACACTGCAGCTACTTCTATTTCTGGCAGTTCAGACACTGCTTGTTTGCCAGTTGCCAGTGTTACTTGTGATGGCAGAGCTTCAGCTGCTGGTTCCAGTGATGGAGCTTCAGCTGGCACTGGCTCAGCTGACAGAGCTGCAGCCACCATTCATTTAAATGTTGGAGCTGCAGCTGCCATTAAACCTGTTGTTCTGGACGATGTCAACACTGACCCTGATACAGCCCGGCAGGAGAATCTGCTCCTGAGAATACACAAACTCTTCAGCTTAGTGAAAGGGCCGGTGGTTTTGTTTTTCAGGCACTGAAAGGACTAAGCTACATCTACTATAAAATTAGGCTCAGACATACAGTATAACTCATTCTCATGTGGTATGGTTAGGGTTAGGTACCACCTACCTGGACATGTGGCAGAGAATGACTTAAGTTGAGGAAGTTAGAAGGTGTGCTTCTTATTGTGTAGTTCCCCCTGTGCCCATGTGGGTTTACTCTTTACAGTCCAGAGATACGCAGGTTAGGTTAGATGGTCCTTAGGTAAGATGTAGACTAAAATGTGTTTTAAAAAAGCCTGTGATTAAAGACAGTTGTTGTGTTACTCCACACTGTCATAAGACAGACAGGTACCAGATAAACCAAACAGCAAATGAAACAAGATCAGAACAATAAAGACAAGACTGTGGAGGTTCTGACCTTTTTTCAGTGTCTGTGGAATGAAATGCATTGTATTAATAATGAAGGCCCTTAAAGTCAAACTGAAATTTAAATTCTCTTCATGTTTTGTGTAAAGAAATTTCAGCGATACATATTTTTACAGAGAGTAACACTACTATAGATCACTGGTTATTTGCTCTGACATTTAAACATCTTGATAATCAGATGCCAAGGCCCATAAATACAGTGCTTTATTTGCCAACAATTACCTTGTAACAGCAGCTTAAATTATCCCATAAATAATGGCTACAAAAGGTTGTCTCTGAAGGCTTACAGACAGTTTGTGAAGCAAGTGTAGGTTCCTGCTGATTTTTGTACAGGTTCCCCCCTCCCTCTTTTTTTTATCCACCTACAGCCATCCAGCCTAACCCAGACTCTACCAACCATTAATAAGCACATAGAAACAGCATGAAGCACAGTGTCTTAACCAGCCATTATAAGGGGAAGAGAGACAAAGAGAAAGTCGAGGGAAAGAAAAAAAGTGAGGAAATTAAAAGGAAACAGAGGACAGAGAGAAAGGAAGAGATGAGGGAGTAGGGGGTGGAGAGGAGGAGAGAGGAAAGAGGAAGAAGAGACAGAGAGAAAGAGAGAGCGAGAGAGAAAGAGAAAATCTAACACATAGTCCTTGCTGTCAGCCAGTGTGTAATTAAGTTCTGCACTCTGTCACCATCACTCTGTAGAACTGGTAATTTATCTGGGCCTGAGCCAGGAGAGCAGATCAGAGGAGGGGAGAGCAGGGACGGGAGGACAGGAGAAGGGGGGAGAGAGAGGAGGAGAAGAAGAAGAAGAAGTTAAGAGAAGTTATTAGAGGGAAAAAAAACTTAAATAGTGAAGAAGAGATGAGGAGAGATGGACAAAAATTAAGAGAGAGAGAGCAGAAGCAAAGGGTAAAGAGAGACTGAGGTAGTTATAGAACAAGAAGAAGCGCAGAACAAATTGAGAGGGGGTGACAACAGGAGGAGAAAGAGGAGAGGACAATGGGAGGAAGAGGAAGAGGAGAGAGCAGCACAAAGCAGCAGATAATTGAATAGAAATCTAGATTTTCCAGCTGGGTTGTACAAGTCTGTACAAGTTGTACGAGTCTCATATTCAAAGCACCTATATGTCCTTGGTCCAGCAGATGTGTTTTCACTTATGTTGCCTAACTGGATGGGGTGGGTGTTTACGGGATGTGCCTGATTGACATCTCCTTCACACTCTTTTTAGTTTTGTTAGAAGGGCCAACATCTTAACCATAATTAACGAGTTTGGTATCATCACATAATTCCTAGCTTAGGGCCACTTAGCCCCAGTCTGAGCCCACCGTGTATTCGCATAACATACGAGTCACAGAGGAAAACTGTTTCTCTGAAAAAGACATACGCTGCCATGTTTGAAAAACCCAGAGCAGTATTTCCAAAATCCTCAAAGACCAAAGAGCAAGGATTAGGAAAACGTGAAAAATGGGTTAAATTAATTTAATTTTGTATTAATTAGACTGAAGTTTTCTTTCATCCAGATGGTTTCATCCATGAGGAGGAAAAACAGAAAAAGCACAGATATAATTGTTAATATTCCCTCTAGGTGAGCCACTTCCATGGTCCTGGTGTTGCGCATGCTGACTCACGGCCAATGGCTTACTGAGAAACTTGATGGAACTCTATGGTAAAACACGAAACGTACAAACTCAACCTCAAAGCAAAGGTCTAATCAGCCACAGTGATTAAAATCACCTCTGAGGGATCTGCAGGGCCTTTATCTGAACGGGTTAACAGCCTTTCAGGGAACCACGTCGCATTCGGTTATTCCCTTTGTCCCCTTAAGATTGGAAAAAAATATTTTTTCACACTAAGCAAGTGATAGTATCATGATGTTCCAACTCTTTATTGAAGCTGAGTTAAATATGTAAACATAAGAAGCATAAAAACTATTCTGATTTGTTGTGCATCGTTACATATATATATATATATATATATATATATATATATATATATATATATATACCAGAATTCACCCTGGCACATTTGGTATCAGTGCAATATAGAATTGCATCTGGGCTTTTTCTAATATGACAGGTCAAAATGTCTGCCATAAAAAATGTTCTGTTCTGAACAATAATAATTTTGTTTATTACTTGAAAATCAAACACAATCTTAACTGTATTTCTGTACAGTAATATCTGTTTTAACACGATCATAAATCACTTACCAATCAAAGGAAATTAGAAGAGATGCATAAACAACAAATTAAACACCAAATTCAGACAATAGAGAGATTAGACAAGCAATTAACCTGCTGTTATAAAACAAGGAAACGTAAAACGCCACATACTATAAATCAACTTAACCCAACTTACCACATTCAGATAAAAGAAAATCCAAGCTAAGAGATTCCCTGAGCTCAGTCATGGTGAAGTTAAGCAACAGAGTAAATGGCTTTTCATTGTGTCCGCCTCTGGGGACAAGACACAGAGAAAGAAAGAGGGGGAGGGATGTTAAAAAAAAGACTGCGTGAGATGTGACACTGATGAACCTGCTACCAAGTCTTTGACCTTGTGTGTGACTGTGTGTGTGTGTGTGCGTGCACATGTGGGTGTTTGCGTGTCAACAAAGAACAGTGGGAGGGTGGTGAGAGTATGGCAGATTCACTCCATGGGGAGTCTGAATGGACGAATGCACAAGTGGGACTGTGTGTGTGTCTGTGCGCGTGAGTTTGTGTGTGAAAATAAGTGCTAAAGCATTTGACTGAAGGGCAATTAAAGGATAGTGTGTGTGTCTGTGTGTTTAAACGATGGCTAGTGTGAGGCCACGCTGCTGTGTAGCCGTGTATTGACATTGTAATTACCAGTGAATAATGTAGGGCCGTATGTGTGTGCATGAATGCATGTGTGTGTGTGTGTGTGTGTGTGAGTGTGGGTATCAAGTGTGTTCGCTTGGGGAGACTTGCTATTGGCATTCTAATTAGACTGAATGATATACTCTACCTACTAAAACCAAAGCAGAGCTGTACATGGTGGCAGTGGGGCCATACCGCAGTGTTCACCGACCGCCATGTTGGCTCCACTAAGTAATATATATATATATATATATATATATATATATATATAGGGTAGGTGTCACAGATCAGCTTACCCATGTGCTACTTGTAGAAATGCTTGTTTCAAGTGGTCACAACAGATTTGTAAATGACACAGTGAAGAAATCCTTCGTCTTTTTGGGAAAGCTTACTCAGTTTGTTGCTGAGGGTTTTATGATAAGGTTGATAACGCTCTCACGTCTGTGCATTAAGCATAAAACCAGAGCCGGGAGGCAGTAAGCTCCATGTCTTCATGCTAAGCTAAACTAATCGCTCCCCATCTGTGTCCCAGAAAGACAGGAGTGGTATCAATCAGTTTAAAAAAAAAAAAACATTAAAATATACAAATATGTTTGTGACTGTTTGAAACAGAAGCTGAAACTTTTATATTAAAAAAACTGATGTACTGTATGAACTGGTTAGCTTATCGTTCAAGTGGTGCAGCCACAGATGGGAGCTTAGACGCCGTATTTTAGCATTAGCCTATGTGGGTTGGATTTGAAATATATTTGAACAAATTACATGTTAGCTCTCATTGGTTTGACCTGTATTTTTAAGAAAGAAATTTCAGTTCAGTTTTACTTATTAGTGTATTGTGTTTTAACCACTGGATACATACAGGTTATTACAACAGCCTTAAAAGTGAATTAACTAATTTTGTTTTGGTCTGTTTTGCCTAATTTTGCAACATCTCTCTGGACATTTTTCAGTATGTATCTGATGTCGTCTTCCCCTCTCTCTCTCCTATGTCTTCCTGTCTTTGCCCTCCCACTGTCTTTTTTTGCCCCTTGTTCATTTACAATAGAACTTGACAGGGAATCATTAGCTGCATAATGAAAAGCAGCAGACCAGTAATATATACCGTCACATCACATTACAGCCTCCTTAGCCTAAAGACCTTGAATGTAAATGAGGCTGTATTATGTTCTGTTAAAGTCTGAGTGGTGGCTCAGAAACGCTTTCGGGACACAACGCAGACAGTTATTGTTGTTGCCTCCGTGGTACGTGATAAAAAAGCTGCTTAATATATTTAGCAGACAGTCAGTGTTGGTGTGAGTGAACGGTTGCGTAATTATTTCAGCTTTTGTTTGGTAATGACTGGATCTGTGTTTGTATGTGTTGCTGTGTCGTGAAAAAGGTTCTTTCAGGTTCAGTCTTTTGATTTCATCATAAATTATTTGTCAAATGGATTTGCATGTTTTTTTGTGTTTTTTTTTAAATTCCAGCAACCAAATGTCTCCACAATTTAGTGGCTATCATCACTTTTCAGAGCCAAAGCAATTCAGGAACTGGTAAGTCAAGAGTCCTGAAATGCTGAGGATCTGTTTGGCTGTGATACGAAATCAGGACTGGTGCTCTTTCAAAATCTGAAGTGCCCCACAAAAGCGTCTGTCCTTTACACGACACTAACACGAACAGATGTTTCCACGTTGTCGGGCCCTCGCCTCAACCTGGCGTAACTATAACTGATGGCTTGGCCACTCTCGTATAGTACTCATTCTCTTCCGTTGGACCCATGGGTGACTGAAGAAGTCAGGAACGTGTTTGTGAGTGTGTATCTGTGTGTGAAGAAGGTACACGTAGCCACGCACACACACAGAAGTGGGGACAGAGGAACAGATAAGTTTTCACAGCTGACAAAAGTTGGAGATTGGAACAGTAATAGAGATATCAGCAAAAGCTATCATGCTCACTGTACTGGAATACACATCCGCATAGATGCAAGGACTGCTGTATGTGTGTGAACACACACACAAACACACACCCGGCTGACTAAACTGGTTTCTGAGAAAGAAGGATTGGAAAACTATTAGTTGAAATGTGATCTTAGCGTCTCCATAGAATCTGCAATTTTTCTGTCTGTGGTTCCAGACTCACTCTCATACTCATTCTTTATGCACACATGCAAACACACATGTACACACACGTACACAGACACACATATACATGCACACAAACTAATTCTATTATCTTGTCTCTGTCCCTGTATTACAGTGCTGTCATTGAGGGGACTCAGGGAAAGTGAGACTGAGGAATCTGGGATGAGAGAGGTAGAGAACATATGTAACAAAGGGAGAGAGGGCCAGATATCGGTCGTGCTGTGAGACTCTCACATCACAACAATACATACAGCCCAGCTACGGGAAACTGAACAGAAAATAACTTCTGTGGGATCACAGTTTTTCCCTGATAACCACTTCTGAGTCATTTTACGGAGAAAAAGACAGCAGAAGGTTAACTGTCCATACTCCAAAATACATGAGACTCTTCAGTATATAATGCTGACTGTGTATATGGAGAGAACTATTCTTGATGCTGGTAAAAGAGCCAAGTTCAAGAGCTAAATTCTGCTTGAGCAATTGGAAGTGAGACACTTCACTCCTCCATACTTGGATGTTATGAAACTTTGTCATTGTGTAATAGACTAAAAATAAGTGTCAGCAAAATCCTGTCTGGATCGAACAACTTTTAGTATAAAAAAAAACAAACTGAATGTATAATTGTGAATATTGTACAACTAACCTCTAACAGGGATAGGTTATACTTTTAGTGACATTTTTAATCTTGAGTGCACGTTTTGACAACAAAACACAAATGAAGTTTACCTCCAGATTATCATAAAATACTTTTTTTTGTTTTTGTTTTTTTTTTTAGCTGACACATTACCTAGTCTACTATAATGAAGCACATTGTTACATAAGCAGCACTTCTAAACCGATTAACATCCTAATCGTAGTAATTTTTTAGTATTTGTTTGCACACACTAGAGATCAGTTGTTTCTCCTAAGTATATGACCAACAACCCATTCTGTGTTTTAGGTGTGAAGGCCAGTCTGGCAGCATCCTTCAATTTATGTTTTTAGCAAAGCTACTGTATGGATCTAGGGCTGAGAAGTTCAGTCGATCAGATGACCCTACCACTTTGGTCCAGATTGTTTTTATTAAAAACTGTGGAATGGATTGTCATGGTCCCCAGAGAATGAATCATCCTGACCTTTCCTTTAGTGGTGCATAACCTTCATAAAGTCTCCACAGCCCCCCAGAGAGCCCTTAAACTTCCCACATGTAATGAATATGAAGGGAACCTCTTTATCTTGCACCTGTCCCATGCAGACATGCAGAGGGCTGCAGTCTTAACTCAGCTGCTCGGTGCTGTTTATAATTATCTGTGCATCACGCAAGTGGTCCTACAGGAAGGCATGACTCCATTACATTTGATCAGACAAGTTCGATTTTTAGCATACTATAGTGATTATTTATATTAAGGGTGAAATGCTGCTTTGATTTTGGGCTAAACTCTTGGAAATGTCATGAAAAGTTTTACTCCCATCCCGTTATACGGTCGAACACTTATTCCTACCCAGGTTAATGAACTCTCATTATCAGAAGTGTATGTAGCCAGCTTTCTAATGGCACACACACACACACACGTTTGCATGTTTGGCTTGGGGTTGTCCATCCAGTCCAGTCATGACCTCCACTCCTTTCTAAAAAGCAGAGCTTCTTTTATCACTGCACAGTTTAATCTTCTAAATCTGCCTGCATTTAGCTCAAGTAGCACTTATCTGATATCTGTGTGTGTCGTGGGTGTGTTCACTTTGTGTTTAGCTGTTTCCGGGCTATTTTCTCCTCCTGTGTGTCAGGCCCTTCCAGGCAGCATCACACTGTTGCTGGTCTTCAGTTCTGATTACACACTTAATCAAGGCTTCAGATGCTCTTTGAACTGTTTCTTCTTATTTCCTGGGGCAAGACACACACACGCACACCTTGACACACACACACACACACACACACACACACACACACACACACACACACGCACACACACAAACACACACAGAGTTAGCAAGGCTATTTCTTTGTGAGGTACCTGGAATTTTAAGTTAAAACTAGAAAAGACAGAGTCTTATTCTTATTACTGGGAGCCACAGTAAACACACAAGTATACACAAAAATGTATCATGCACATGCATGTACACCACATTCACACAGGCAGTTGGACAAAACTGCATTAGTAAATATGTTCATAACAGTTTATCACTTGACTCAGCAGTTAGTGTGGAGTTTTCAGCATCTCTCAGCTCATTGTTTTGGTTTTACAGTCCACAGCTGTACTGTTTTAGTTCTCTTTCACTGATCGGCAGGTATTAGATGTGTTCAGTACATGTACAAAATTAAAATCTGAGAAAACACTGAATCCTCATGCTGGACTGACTGTACTGAATCACCATTATCGCTGATCAAACCAGCAACTTTCAGCTCCTCAGTGGTGACTCAAAGCGTCGTCACCAGCTCATCCATGACAAACATTAAGCTGTTGGCCGGTTCTAAGTTTGCTGAACAACGGCAAAACCCACAGAAACAGTCATAATGTGGGATTTCTGTCACACGTAGGTAGATGGTGAGTTAGTGAGCCAAACACTGCTTGTATACTGGCCAGTTTTGTGCTAAACTGAATTTAAGAGCTTAAATTAACCTCGGATAACAGAGCTTAATTATCTTCTAATACAAAACATCCAACAGAAAAATGGGATGTTTCGCAGGACTTGATTGTTGTTAAGAAAAGATTTGATTTTATCTTTTTGTTGCCACAATCTTCAAATATACTAACATGAAATGCAGGAATAGAAACCAAAAAGAAGGACAAAGAATAAGTGGGAGTATATTTTGATCCCGTGAGTTACTTTCTTTTACTATGACTCAGGTTATTATGAAGTTTATTATAAACAATACTTTAGTGTGTGTGTGTATGTAAGCTCATTTTTCTTTCACAAATTGTAGTGTAAAATATTATCTACTCTAAAATTGCTTCCTTTGTTGCCTGTAGTACAACATTTATTATATGCCCTAATTTGAACTGGATATCTGGATAATCTATGTGTTTGTATCTTCTGTGTGTGTGTGTGTGTGTGTGTGCTGTCTCAATGAGTATGAGCCATTTCTCCCTTCTGACCATTTTTCAATTAAAAAAACACTAATATCCCCAAGACTGCTTTGCCCTAGTTATTAGACAACCACACACAAACACACACACACAGAGAGAGAGAGAGAGAGAGAGAGAGAGAGAGAGAGAGAGAGAGAGAGAGAGAGATTCCAGTTTATCTGAGTACCGTGCTGCCTTCAGCAGCTTCTCCCACTTATGTCTAAGTACACACTGCTTGATTGACTAAGAGGACAAAATAGTGTGTTTGTCTGTGTGTGTGTGTGTGTTTGCACTGGTTACAACACAATACATTTTCATTTGTCCCTGAACACAGTTTGTATTTATTTATTTATTTGCACCTGTGTGAGTGTGTGTGTGTCTGTCTTCTGGCATGTTCTCTCTCAGTTTGTCTCAGGTTGGATGATTCTACTTAATGTCAGAGGAGGAGAGGGAGAGAGAGAGAGAGAGAGAGAGAGAGAGAGAGAGAGAGAGAGAGAGAGCCATCTGAGGGAGAGCTGTCTTTCTTTTGCCTGCTCTTGTGTGTTTGTGCCATTGTGTGAGTGCATGTATGCGTGTGTGCTCCTCTGTGTATCTTCTGTGTGAATGGAATGGCTGTGGTTCAGGCTTGCGGGTCAGTGTGGGGCATTAATTGAAGGATTGGCGGTCTGATCATTAGCACTTCCTGTCCACATGTTGATGAATCCTTGAGCAAGACACTGAACCACAGATTATTACTGCTGGCCACGCTGGTGCTTTGCGTCGCAGCTCTGTCACCATTGAAAAGTGTTAATAGCACGATGTAGCAAGAATTGTGTATCAAACCTTCACACTTGCTGAGAACCAACTGAAAGTATGTGATTGTTTTCCTGTTGTTTGCTTAGTCTTTAATCTAATAGTTCCTCATTTCACCCTTTTTCTCTCCCATTATTCACAAGCATATGGCAGAGTCAGGACATAGTTTAGCTAAGCATGCAATGCACAGGATTATTTTCAGAATAAACTGGGACACTTAGAAATGCGGTTATTGCTATAATTGAGTTCTGTGCACTGATGGGAAAAAATGGGAGAAGCGGCTTGATCTCAAATGGAAAGACGAGCTGACAACAGGAATGACCTGACAATCGACAGTGTTTGGACGACCGTTTGTGTGATTGGTGTGTGACAGACCCTCCAAGCTAATCAAACAGCTGACCATCACCTTGGGATGGTGGTTACAGCCATCAGCTCAGATCAGTAAGGTGCAAGCTGTCGATAAGCTAAGCCTCATCAAAGAATAAATGCGGTATAAACTTTTGGAAGTAGTCTGGGAGTAGTTCTCATGGGTGTTAAATAATAGCCAACAAAGCTAGTTAGTTGATACATGAAGATACCTCAGAACCCAGTCTGGGTTCTATCACACTTTGGGAAGCGTAAATAGGACTTAAAATGTTAAACTTCAGCAGTATGTGTGTGTTTTCCAGTTTGAATGGGATGTTTAGAGCAAGTGAGTTTATGAAGCAAACAGCCAGTTGAGTTCAAAGTGTTAAAGTCGGTGTCGGCTGGAGTTGAGGACTACAAGTTTGAAAAAGAAAGAAAAAAAATCTGGTAGTGAGGAGTTAGAAAGTGATCTTTTTACTTTCTTACCAGACCTCTGTAGCCTGCTCCTCATCTCCGCTTGAGGCCAGCAGTTCAAGGCTGCTAGAATAACACACCTATTTGATGCCACATGAGTTGCATTGTGGGTAATGCAGAGGTCAAGTTTTGACAAATGTGACAAATGGAAGACAAATGTGTGGAATAAAAAATATCTTTGGTTCTAGGCATTCAAGATAATTTCAGTTAAACAGTAAACAGGCTTTTGTACGAGATATTAAATGTATCAGTGCTGAGGCTGTGGTTTCAGAAAATCTTACAAGCTGCAGCCATGTGTGTTGCTCCTGTTCGGAGTCTGTGCAGAGGTGTGAAGGACCTACACACACACACGCGCACACACACACACACACACACACACACACACACACACACACACACACACACACACACACACACACATATATACAAGAAGTAGTCGAGAAGAGGAATATAACTGTCAGAGAAAAGCATTGCCATTTTTGCCTTATTTTTGTTTTGTTTATTTTCTCAATATTTTCTCAATAACTGTTTTGGCAGTTATCAGGAAACAGAACACACACAGACACACAGACACACAGACACACACACACACACACACACACACACACTCATTACACCCTCAGTCTGGATAAGAATGGAAGCTAAATAGTTGATTGAAAACTTAGGAATAGAAACCTGCGAACACAAACGTACTCAATTCTACAATCAGACAACACTGATGTGCTGTGAGTCACAAATACTTTGAAGAGTAAAGCGACACATTCAGATCCAGTGAAACCATTTCTAATCATTTCTATATCATTAACTGCTTTCAAAACTCAGAAATCTGCCCTGACTGTTTTCATTTCAGAGTGCTGTTTGGCAAATGAGACAGAAAGACAGAAATCCCACACTTTGGAGAGAGACTGATTGACTGGGAAGAAGGATTATTATATTCTATCCTTTCAAGTGCCAAACTGGATTCAGAACATTATGTCTTTTCTGCCAAACGATCTGCTCAAATCTAATTAGCATCATAGAACCAGACAGCACTTCCCTTTTTTCCCCTCTCTCTCTTTGAAAGTGTTTACTTGAAATAAACTGATGATTTTTCTCTCCGGATGAGTGATAAAGTAGACAGTAGAAAACAGTTTATTTCTTGATCTCCTCATCGCTCTCTCTGTCTTTCTCTGTAATGAGGTTCCCCTTAATTACATTTTAATAGGCTGGGAACAGCTGCCACTGGTTTGTATCTCCACTCATCCCTCTCTCCTTCTTTATCTCTCGCTTCCCCCCATCCCTTTGCTCAGCCACCTCTACCTTTGTCAACATCTCTGCACTGTCCCCGTCTTTGCTCTGGGTCACATTTTCTCTTATGATCAAGGTCAGGCATCTTCAAAGTATAGATGCAATAGATGTTCAAATTTTTGTGCTGTTTAAAAAGGAAACTGGGGTGAATGTGGGTTGGAGGTATAAGCTTTTATCTATTTAGTGGTTGAAGTAATGAATAAGCAAAGCATCAAGGCTGGAATGGATGGAAATCAGTGAGCCTATGAGGAAAAATCTGACATTCGAAGGTGAAATCAGAACAAAGAAGCCAAGCATAAGCTTTATTTTGTGACAGATATTATTAGCACCCATGTGTCAGTTGCCAACAATATTATTAGCACCCAGACAAACATTATATAATGTTTGTGTATTTGTACTGTATGTATATTTTAGAAACATAAACATACAGTATGGAAAGGGGGGGCAGGATTTACAAACATGTTAGCATAATCTGTAAGTGGATAGAGCCACAACTTGTTGGGCTGTATATACAAGCAGATATTGCACTTTTAAATAAACACAGATCTATTTTATTGTATTGATTATTCCTATTTTATCTCATTTTATTTTTTACTCTTTTATGTATAGGGATTTATGGGACTTTCTCTCTTTGATGTTAACTACATTCCTTTGTGCTGCTGCATCAAAGTGAATCTTCCTTAAAGGGGATCAATTGGAAAGGTCCATTTTGTCTTATCTTAAGCACTATAGCTGTTTATAACTGGGTGCTGTATACTATTATTATATTGTATGGTATGTATCTGTTCTTACTTTTTATATGGTTGATGGTATGGTGACCTGAGCATTATGGACAAAAACCACCTGTGCAATATAGTGAAGGTGGCTGGTGTGGTGACAGGTGTCCCACAGACCCCCCCTGATGGCTGTCTTTGACCAGCAGGTTCTCCGCAAGGCCAGGTCTGTATTGGACTGCACAGTGCTCTTCAGCCACTATTTTGAAACCTCTGTCAGGAAGGATTTTGGATAAATCCATTGCCATCTGACTGTAACAGCAAGTGTCCATAAAACTGATACATGGACACTGTTGAATCCTGGCGTCTCACATTCCTGCCTGTCTGTGAACCCGATCAATCAATAAGGCTTTCAGACACTGAACTATCTGCTTCAAGAAACATCTTCAGATCTTTGTAAATGGTTTTTGAATTAAGGTAATCACGTAATAGATGAGTCTCAGAGGTCACAATGGCCCTATTTTCACAGTGGTAGTGGTTAGTGGTAAAGAAGGTATTGAACCACAGCAGTATTGACTTGGGGGGTGGGGGCACGGGCTAGAGGTTAGGGCTATTGTTTCGATTTCAGGCAAGAGCTATTGAAATAAAAAAACATACACAAATGCACATTTCATGTACCTGCGTAAGCAGATTTAGTCAAAACAATTGATTTGTTTCTGCTCTATTGCAAAGTGCTCATCGCTACCATTGGCCTTTCTCTATTGGAAATAAAAATTCAGCACTTGAAATAAATAGTTTGTAAGAAAGAACCTATCATGGAGTCTGACATAGAACTAAAAAGTGGTTGTAAATTACCACCTGCCCCCCAATATACATAAACTTTATTTATGTAAACCTATTGATTGTCTGTATTTACATCGTGAGATCGTGAGGTGCACAGGCCTGTGGGTTTCTCTGCATTGTCTCCATTCCGTAACTCACCTCACCTATTGTTGAAAGCTCACAGCTCCTCAGCTCAGAAGTTAAAGTCCCCAAAAACCTTTCTTAAATTTTCTATACTGCAAAGCTTTCACCTTGCAGAACACACACACACACACAGTCATAGAAAGAGAGGGTGAAATCTGTGAGTTTCTCTTATTAGAGTCTTCCTCTGTTCTGCTGAGTTAACCTCGTACAGTTGCTGTGTGTGCACACAGTCTCTACCCAACTTTCTCTTAACTTAATTTCAGTCTCTCACTTGATTCCTAACCCTCCATCCTGTCTTTCTTTCTCCCGCATCTCTTTTTCTCTCTGATTGGTGGGTTTATCATAAAGGAAAGGGCATTACTGGCATTGCCATATATGGTAACAGCAGAGACATCATGGCTATATTCACTGAGTTGCTGTTTATCCATACAGAAAGTTATGTTTCCTTAATTCTGAGAAAAAGAGAAATAAAGTGTGTGTGTGCGTGTATGTGTATGTGTATGGAAGGAAAGATCTTCCCTACCTTTAACAGACTGATTGAATGCAAGCATACAGGTGTTTCAAACAACCATACACACTCACACACATCAACAAAGACAGTCATACATACCACACACACACACACACACACACACACACACACACAAACACACTGAGGCAGTGAGTCTGACGGTCTTAATTAGGCACTCCAGGAAAAAGAAGACAGTCAACTGTCTGATGCTCCACAGCAATTAGCCTATATCGATCTACGAGAAAGAGGGAGAGAGAGAGAGAGAGAGAGAGAGAGAGAGAGAGAGAGAGAGAGAGAGAGAGAGAGAGACACACACACACACACACACACAGGAAAAAGTGACAGAGCAGAACATATGAAATAAGTGGAAAGAGAGTGAGAGGGAGGATAAGGGAGAAATACAAATACACACTAACACACACACAAAATGAAACGATAATCTTTCTTTCTTGGATTCTCACACTTCACCAACTTTTTGCAACACACACAGGTTAGGCACCTCTTCACCTTTCACCTGGTGTTACAGGTGAATGATTTCTTCCAATTAGATTTAATTATGCTCGGTGTGTGTGGGTGTGTGTGTCTCTTTCCTTTGAAATGCACCGTACAGAAGCCTCACAGACAAAACAATTTTCCATCGTCAGTGATATGATAACCTTTAAGTGGCACTTTAAATAGACTAATCTTAAACTAAGCTGCTAATCTTAAAATGAGGGGATAATCTCTGACTGCCTGATAATCCAATATTAGGATTAACACTTCCAGCCAATTCATGTGGAGGGCGGGGTCGCAGTGGACTGATAAAGATGGTGTGTGTGTGAGAGGGTTTTTAGAGAAAGTGAGTGTGCGTGCATATGAATGGGTCAGCCTACCGTTCAGTCCCTGAGTGTGTGCACCATTGTTGGTGTGTGTGCGTGAGGGGGAGTGCGTCAAGGTGACTGTCTGGGGGTTAATAACTTGTGACCCACAGAAGGGACCGGAATGGGGGGCTTAAAATACACACACGCACACACACACACACACACACACACACACACACACACACACACCCCACACACCCAAACACACAGAGCAAAGCACACTCTCTACACACACACTCAGACTCACTTAATTCCTTTATTTCATGTTTCTCTTAAACTGTACCAGTCGCAGCCTGTCCATATTGAATTGACAGTTTTATTCTCATCAAGGATTAACACAAAACTGTGTGGCTCTGTATGTGTCTATGTGTGTCTGTGTGTGTGTGTGTGTGTGTGTGTGTGTGTATGTGAAAACATCACAGTGCAGGTTGGCAGTGGATATAGACTCTCTGACCTTCGGAGCTTGTCTTCATTCTGTCTTTGCTTTTGTCATCATGGTTTTAATAATGTAAATCCTTGATACCACAGAAACTGTTCGGATATATTAATATATACAGTAGTTTAGCGATTTGAGAAATACACATTCATGCAGAGAGTTAGATGAGAACATTGGTTCCCGTCACACACTGAATCTGTGCGTTAACTATGGAGTCAGAGCTGGGTGTCAGTGAGCCTAGCTTAGCATAAATACTGGATGCAGGGGGAAACAGCTTGGCTCTGTCCAAAAGTTGTAGCCTGCCAGCACTAACGCTCAATAATTAACATGCTGTTTAATCTGTGCACAAATCTACACGTTAAAACGACCAGCTGTGGTTTTAGGAAGAGTTATGTGCTGCAGTTATTTCTAAGTGACTGGCACAGTAGCTGGTTGCCTGGTAACCTTACAACAATGTCAGAATTTCAGGTTTGTGTACAGATTCATCAAACAAGACATGAAGTCTAAATTAGTCATGTTTAACGGTGCTGTTTTCTGCTCTTTAACAGACAAATATTTTTTAATATTTTTTTAACCCAGGTTCTGCAAAAGCTAGGGTTATGTTCGATGCCAAGGTGCTGATGTTTTAAATATTTTTGTTTTCTTCAGTCTGCACATGGCAGTTACAGTATGGATAAGGTCAGGGAGAGATTGTGGTTATGTCAAGTAAACTATGTTTAAAATAGGCAACTAAAACAAAAGCTTACAGTTAGACCAGTATTTTGGTTAGGGTTTATAAGAAAGGGCAGTGATTGGTCTACTGCATGAAAGTAAGACACTACATGTCCATTCACAATCATGAGGTGCAGAATCGTATCTCCTACACTATGCCTCTCGTACATTCACACATCACACATCACAGACACACACACACACACACACACACATCCTCTGTTTTTTTCTTTTCTTTGTTACTTCTCTTTGTTGTAAAAAAAAGATATATAACATATGTGTTTATAATGTTATAAGTTATTATGAAAACATTTCAATATTCTTCTCACACTTAGAAACTCATATAAACACAAAACATAGTCACACAGGTGTAAAATCCCTGAAACTGTGAGATTTGAATGGCTGATTTTTCTTGCTGAGGAAACTGAGCCACATGAAGCATAATGTACAGTGAATAAATAAGTGGCTCCATGCATGGACCTTATGTCTGTGTGTGTGTGTGTGTTGAGAGGGTAGTGTTGTGTACCATCAAAAGAATACATACACACAGACACACACACAGTGTAATTAGGTACATGCTTTAGTACAAGCTTTTTGGTCTGGAACCTCAGAGTCCATTTAACAATGGAAATAGCTGCAGGTTAGGAAACTAAAACACTGGCTTGTGCGTGTGTGTGTGTGCGTGTGTGTGTGTGTGTGTGTGTGTGTGTGTGTGTGTGTGTGTGTGTGTGTGTGTGTGTGTGTGTGTGTGTGTGTGTGTGCGTGAGTGGCACCACGCACATCAGCGTGTAAGAGTGGTAGGTTTTTGTAGGTTTTGCCCTCCAGTCTAATTGAGTTTTCAAGGAGCTCTTATCCTTTAAGAGAATAGTGCAGTGTGTGTATATGTGGAAGGGAAGAAGGGAACATGCATCTATTTCATTTCTGGTTTCTCTGTGGGTCTGTACTCTTGCACATATATTTTTATTTTTAATTTCTATTTTATTTCCAAATACTAACTAAATCACTGAGCAACAATGATCTACAAAATATGGTGTAAACACACTTCACCTTCACTGTACTGCAGACACATAATGACAGAAATGGACACAGTACAAACAAACCAAAATGTTATTTCCTTTAATAACAGTCGTTGCCATCTCCCTCCCTTCATTTATCTGTTTATTTATCTGTTTTTCTCTCCCGGGTGGTGTTTGAAGTGGTTCAGATATCTCACATACTGTTTAAGTACACACACAGTATCTAACAAACGGGAGAAACACACAAATAGTAACACACACAATTAAAATGATGTAGCAGCACAATTCTTCAAATTCACGTGTTTAGTGTTCAGTGATTGTGTGTATGAGAGAGGGTGTGTGTTTATTTGCAGGAGGGTGGTTCTGAATGTTACTCTGTTTGTATGACCTGGCCACAGGCACCTGCCATACATGTGCGTCTGCTAGAAAGGTCATCTACCTACCCCCCATTATTTTACAGTCAAACTCCCCTCCAACTATTTTCTAGTGTAGATTGTTGCCCCTGTTCACTTTAAGTGACATTAAACTAGACTCCGTTCACAATCCTCAGCTGTTAAACATACAGATCAGACCCAGACTTAAAATTCATATAGCTTTTCTATAGCAAATTAGCAGTTTCTACCATCGGAGGAGAGCAGTATAATGCATCTGTTAGATTACAATTAATTTCCTTATTTTCTTATTTATTGTGTTGTCTCAGACAGTGGAAGGAGTAACAAACATTCACCATCTTTACTGAAGCCACAGAGAAAATAAACAGAGCAGCACTGCTGAGGAGAAACAAGAACTCTTTTTGCTACTATAAGCAACATGGTGTATTTCCAGTCATTTTGAGCATGGTCTCATTTATGAGATGAGATGATAATGACATAATGATATTTAAAAAATATTTTATGCAGCACTTTTAAAATGCTAATTAGGCAATACATGTTTAAAACATGTATAGTGATAAGAACTAGTGGTCAAATGATGAAATATCTTTTTCCTCCTACCTTTTATCTTACAGGAGAAGAAGGCCGAGCTGACATTTCCCAGGGTGATTCATTACCATGCTGCTAGATTATTTTATCGAATCAAAGTCTTTTCTAGTCTGCTCTTAATTCAGCCCCTATTGGCTCACATGAAAGCACACAGACCTACACAAAAACACACATCCTCGCTTGTAACTCCAGCCTGATGAGAAACATATTAACTAACCACTGTCTACAGACCCGTTGGCTATTGATCAACAGCATTCAATTAATCTGATTAATTAGGCCGCCATGGCAACGCAGTGGAGTGGTCAGCAAATCTCTGTAGCTGGTCAGAGGGCTGTTAAAACACACACAGGCAGGTAATTGGAGGTGGTTTAGATATTGCTCAGTGTGCACACACACGCACACACGCACACACACGTTTGCACAGCTATCCTTGTTAAAACATTGCACTGACTTCCATTCATTGTGAACCCTAACCCCAGCCCAGACCTAAGCCTAACTCTTACCTGAACCATAAAAAACCATGTCCTAACCCTCAAACAGCCATTTGTGGGGTTGAGCATTTTGTTCCCCACAAAGATGTCAGTTTTCAGACCCTAATTTAGTAAAACAAAACCACACACACACACACACACACACACACACACACACACACACACACACACACACACACACACACACACACACACAGAGAGAGAAAAAGGAACAGATCAAACACTGAGACACTTCTCTAAGTTAAATAGTTACTGGCACTTTCTCAATTCATACATAAAAAAATGTGAGCTCATTGATTTGACACCAAGAAGAAAGTGACACCATTAACAAGATGTAGATAAGACACAGAGAATTTGGGTGAGTGAGGTGAACTGAATTAATAAGCTGTGGTGTTTGACTTTGTAATGGCTCAGCTCAGGGCGCCAGTTCTACATGCTAATGCTATGCTGCCCCACATGCATACATGCTTTGGGTCATTCTAAATATGTTTGTTAGTTTTCTGCCTTGGAACTAAATACTGAGTCTTATCTAAAAGTATTATGAAGTATTTAGAAAGTTTCGATTGGACAAGAAAAAAAGGAAGTTCTTTAAAAATAATCACCTTACTCTTTTTTTACATAGCTTTTAAGTGCATCTCACAGTCTTCCTCAGCAGGTGTCATTTACTGAGTTGTCAGTTTTTATTCTTTGATTTTTTTTTCATCATTTATGTATTCAATGAATTAATAGAGCAACCTTGATCTGCTGCCATCAAAACCATGAGATGTAACTGGAAGCCCTAGAGAAAGACATTAAGTGGATCTTCAGGCGAAGGATTAGTTTGACATTAGTTTGAAATATGTTGTCAGCATGTTCTGTGTGACGTTATGTGATTTAGCATTCCTCACTTCCTGTTGCAATTTAGTAGAATACAAACATCTACTCTCTAACACTGACATCACATTTTAGGGTTTTCTCTGGGTGAAGAGAAAACTGCATCACACCATCATGGTCTGAATGTAGAAGCCAGTGCAGAAGTGCCTTAGACTCAGTCCCTTTAATGGATAATATCTGCGGTGGCTCCAAGAAAATCATACTGAAAATTCCACAGTACTCCTGTAGACATCAGTACATTTATTTCTGGTGTCTTTACAGTGATTTAGAAAATGATTACTCCATTAAGGAGATGTTTAGAGTTAAAGTGAAGTATGCTTTGGTATATGTGTGTCTTGATGGACTGTTTTCTTTCTGTCTGTCTCTTTGTTCTTTAAAAAAGACACTTCTGAAATCACTTTTGGTGCTGTCAAAGCCACCATTTCTTACAGTTTCCAATTTCATTCTCAGTGGTGCTCTACATTACTGTAACATCAACACACAGCTCTGGCAGAAAAAGAACAACAATGCTGTACAGGTATAGCTTTAATGGATTTCAAAGCTTTTTTTTTTACCTTTATGATTTCATTTTCAAGCAACAGAGGTAGCAGAGCGCAGCAAGATTTCTTGTCGCTATAAAATGAAATGTCATACCGCTGCGTCAAAAGAGGGTTTAGACATTGAAACCATCTACCCAATTTTAAGAAAGTTCAGAAATCTGAAAGGAATACAGTGAGCTGTATGACAGAGTCGCCACTCAAGTACAAGAAGTCATTAAAAGAACAATTTCGTTCCATGTCGAAAAGATGAGTGCACACTCGCAGAAAGGTAGAAACATGAGAACGAGGACATGAGATCTGTCATGGAAACTGCATGAATATCATCAATAATAATCACACAAAGTAGTAGGTGATATATTGCACAATATAGTGGAAGGGTCACTTACACAAGCAGAGATGTGTCTGCAGAGATTCCTCCCAAACATTACTGAAACTCCCTTTTTTATTACTTACTTACTTACTTACTTATTTATTTACAATGTAAGAAAACAAAGAAACCTTTGTCCTACTGGTTTAACTCATAGTAGCCCAACACAGATTTATAGCAAACAGATGGAATATCCCCATTGTGGAAAGAACACATTCCTCACTCATTCCAACACATTCCACAAAATACTTGAGTATACAAGAATATAGTAACTAGTAACAATATGAAAGTAATACAAACACATTACAAATGTTCTAAGAAAAAAATCACTTCCCTCCATATTCTATAGACTGTGTTCTTATCATGGATGAACAAGAGTATGTCAAAACCTAGTATGTGGTTGGACCGTGAATGGTCAGTGTGTGAAATTTTCTATGGAAATTAGCTAAACCCTGCTTAAAAAGGTGCTAAATGTTGCTAGGTGGCATAGTAATTAGCCTATACATGATGTCACTGATTTTATAACCTCATCGTCTGACAAAATCACCACACACATAAGTCAAAGACAATGGCTGTGCTGTGATTTTGTTTACTTGTAAAACAAGTAACTCAGAGAGAAAATGATAAACTCATTCATGTCTGTCTATGTCATCTGTCATGTGGTCTGAGAGGTAATGTCTGAAGTCTAGCAACTGCCTGTGAATACGCCCTGATGATGTAATAGAAACAGCTTTTGCTTGAAAGAGCATCAGCCAATAGGGAAACTCCATCACACAGAGGGCCAACCGATAGTGTAACTTCATCCCTCAGTTGTTCAATCACAGATACTCACATTTGTCAGGCTAACCTCGCTGTAGCACACTCACAATATGGCTCACACATGCACATACCTGCTATTTAAATTTAGCTGCACTCTGTGACTCAAAAGACCACGCACGTCATCCGTATACTTACTCCGTATACACACACACACACACACACAAGCGCTAAAGCATGGCAGTGTTTTGAAATGCAGCCTCTAGCTATGACAAGGGAATAAGAGTCAGACATCACAAAAAATCTGTGAACTGAATTTAACCTCCTACTGGTAACAGAGAGAACCAAAAAATAGAAAGCTCTGACTATTACTCCTGCTGAGAGCGAGAGAGCGGGACAAAAGGACAAAGTTTGGGAGAAGAAAGGAATGGATGGGGAGCAGGAGAGAATCAGAAAGAAAGTAGCAGGGAGGGAGTGAGAGGTATGAAGACATTGATTGAGGGAAACAAATGGAAAGGATGGAGGGGAGAGAGAGAGAGAGAGAGAGAGAGAGAGAGAGAGAGAGAGAGAGAGAGAGACAGAGAGAGAGAGACAGTAAAAGAGCCTTAGGTGGTAGGTGTTCCTTTAGTGCACACATTCACACACGCACCAAGAACACTTAAACACACATTCTCTGAAAAACCTAAGGTCATTTTGACACCCGGCAAGGTGTTATTTTGACATATAAATCTCGGGCAGAGAAAAGAGATGAAAATATTAAGGTCACATTTGTCCCTCCCTCAGGTGTCTGAGAGGGAGAGAGATAAAGACAGAGAGTGAGATGAAGCGGGATCTGTATCAGAAAAATGGATCAGGAAAGCTCTGTTGTTACAGTATGTATTTCTATAATGCTTTCGTTATTAATTCAGAAATTCAGATTCCTGTTCTGTATGTTTTTCTCAGTACCTAACTCTGTCTAGTAAACAGTTCTAAAGCTCTAAAGTTCTAAAGCTGTGCCTGATGAAAAAACTAAAAAAAAATAGCCACCACAAGTGGCTTTATTTGAGTTTCATTCGAAAGACAGAAGGAAGATTAGTCAGAGGAAAAGACTGATCACTTGGAGAAGTAAGAGTTTTCTTTTTGGGGTATGAGACAAAAATGTCTGTTTATGTAAAGTCAGAGTCTGAACCCTCACCAAGCACTAACAGAATTTGGTTTTAACAAGTTTAGTTACTCAAAAAAAAAAAAAAAAAATCACCTGTTAGCACCAGTTAAAGCCCACACAGCTACATTCATGTGTTTCTTTTTCCCCGCTATCACTCCTCGTGCCCATAATTCAACACAGGATTTATTTTGATATGAAATGTCATTACTAAGGGATACATTCAAAAGGGCAGCCTCACCGCCCACTGCATCAGTTTAGCTTGTGTATCCCTGAGGCTAAATGAGACTGTCAAACTGGAAGCAGATTGTGGCCACATATTGTTGGAGTTAAGAGGCCAACAGACACAGATGATAAGGGAGGTGGTGCGTAACAGCAAGTGAAGGAGGAGAAATCACAGCCAAAGGGCTTAAAAAGCAATATTTCAATGAGCGGCAATACAGCAGCATTTTTACATTTAGAGCAGTTCAGCTCTGCTCTCAGTGCTCTGTTAGACTAGTTCATATTGTTAATATTTTTGCTCCCTCACTGTTGTCATAGACTAATTCTCTTTTCAGAAATAGGAATATTAAATGCAATGTAACAAGAATGGTTGTTTGCATGGTTCCAAACACAGAACTGACATATTAGCATCTTATTATGCAGTCATGGCATGTGTCATCAAAGAGGGGCAATTCTACACATACAGCTTTAGATGATTTTGGTGATGAATAGATGATGAATGCTCCACCGTGTTCACCAGCTAGTTGCTAACTTTGTCTGTTCTTTGATGGTGGGCACGCAGTGTACAGTGTTTGGTATCAGACAGCTGCCTGAAGCACATGGAAACAGCATCAATGAGGGCGGTGAGACTCAACTAAAACCACGGCCTGTTGGCAAACCAAAACAATGAGCTAAAAGATGCTAAAATGCCAAGCAGCTTTTAATGCCAGGTGTGTGAATTTCAGTCTAACAACAAATAAATAGTTTGCAATTACATTTTTACAGTTTGAGTTTAATCTAATTTTTTCTTTCAAGATATTCTGAAATTAAAGATTTGGGAAGATTGGGTAGCTAAAAATTCAGAAGGAGAAACATAACAGACAATGCTGTTGTGTCGAAGGCAATGTTTCTATATAAAATGAAGACTTGGTGTGAAAGTAGAAGATGGTACACAAGCTTATATGCATGTATTTTTTTAGGCTCCAAAAAGTTGTATTAATTATCAGTTTTTCATTGTAAAGATCTTCCCCTTTGTTTAATCTAACTTAAATCCATTTACTTGGTTTATTTAGCCCTGACTGTGTATGTGTGTGTGTGTGTGTGTTTAATTGAGGCTGTCTGTGAATTCTTATCAGTATTTTGTGGAGAGTCAAAGACAGACTGGCAGACGCAGAGTTAAAAATGGAAGCTGTTTACACCAGCGTAGTCTAAAAAGGACTATGTGTGTGTGTGTGTGTGTGTGTGTGTGTGTGTGTGTGTGTGTGTGTGTGTGTGTGTGTGTGTGTGTGTGTGTGTGTGTGTATCCATCTCTGGTATCAGTGTGAAGTACTCTTACAGCCGTCTCCACCTCTACAGATCCATTAGAGCAGTGAGGAGCATACAGTATATAGTCAGCATTGAGAGTATAACTGAGTGTATACTCATATAGGTCCACAGTGGATAACAGTGGGTAACTACAAGCCAGTGCTAAAAAGAAGAATAAAGACACACACCACAGAGGGAGTTTTAGAAGTGGCATTAAGTTAATGGTAAAACAGGAGCAGGTACGAGGCAGAACTGGAGTTCATAGTGAATTCAAGAATCAAAGGCCGAGCTGACAGACAGACAAACACACAGACATACACACATAGGCACACTTCACACATACAAGGTGAGAACAGATAATTGCTAGCTACAGCTAACAGTTGTCTTCAGTACAACAGCTATTTGGGATTAGTGAAAACAAATTAGTAAACACTGCACAAACTGCAGAAAATTCTAGCAGTCAGTTTTATGGTACAAAACCAAGGTAAAAAAAAAGCTTTAGGCTAAAAGCACCATGGTTTCATGGTATGAAACAAACTAAATATAACATATCATCACAACTTAACAAGGCAGGAGTAAATTTCAATATAAATTTCTTAGAGGCAGAACATTCTTCAGAAAGATGCCTAACCTTCCAATATCTCTTGGCCCATCTGACTGTTATAGCAAAATTAATTTAAACATAGAAGGCTGATTTAAGTAGTACTCTGGCAAGTACTTTTCTCTTCTGTAATTCCTTCTGTTTACAGTCTTGCTTTCAAACAAAATGTGATACTTATCTCTTATGTGTTTGTACGATTCCTGTTGAATCTCACCAAGCTGCAATGAAGTCAGTGAAATTTGTGGTCAAAGTACACACAGCCAGCTTGTATCCCTGCTTTATTTCACTTAGGGAAGCAAAATGGTGCATGTGGAGGTAACCCAATTCATTCGCAGTTTAAAGTATCCTACCAACTTGTCCCTCACACACATACACACACGCACTAACACGCAGCTCTTTGATAAATTGGCTGCATATGAATTTATGGGGGAGACAATACGTCTTTGTTTCACAGTATTCTGGCACGGATCACAAACACATACACATACAACCACACACTCACAGTAGCACGAAAGCGCTAATGCCTGCATACACACACACATACACACACACACACTCACGCATGCTCACGTAGACAGAATGATTTGTCTTCTGCCAGATTCACACTCTGTGTTAATTTGTTACAGGCGGAATCGTAATCTTTCAAAGTTTTAGAAGGCTGTGTGCGCCTGTTTGTGTGTCTGTTAATCGGATACTTGAGCAATTCACACAATTTGATGAACATGTTTCAACACAACCTTTGACCTCAAACCTTTCCACACACACACATGCGCGTGCAATCCAATATATATGTGTGTATCTCCACATTAAACTTGTATTTGCATGTGTTTAATAGTGCTTATGTCCGTGTTCTCTTCTAAGAATAATTAGACTTCAAATATAATTCCATGTTAATCTGTCATACTGTCAGTGTTGTGATGTAATTCCATCTGTACTGTCATGGTAATTTCATGGAAAAGCAGAAGGACATGTAAGTAATAAGATTTATACATTTACATTCACAAACCATAATCAGTAGAAAGAGGATGTGCAGCAGAAAGAAGTGAGTACGTTAATCTGCCCAGCGTGCTGTAAGAGAACCACAGTCTTAATCTGTTCTGTGGCATAAACCAACAGTTGAAGCTACTTTTTCTTTTGTTGATGTTAATGCAAACATGTAACACATCACTGCGACGAGCGATAGCATCGTAACATGCAAAATGTATGTTTAGATTTGAGTCAGGCGTGATCTCTAAACAATGGAGCAGGAGGATTTTAAGATCTTGGTGTGGTTGCACACAGATAACGGTTAAAGGGTTAGGAGCTACAGTACACAGTATACAGTAATTGCAGCATTGTAAAAAAGCAAATTTCAATTGTTTTATGTTGATTAATAAATCAATAAAAATAATTAAATCTGGTATTTTATTGGAACTTGGAACTGGATCCAATCTGAACCCATCCCATGTTCAGACCTTTGGTTTATTACCAAATACCTGCAAAATAATTCCCAGCTAACTTTGTGTGCTTTCTGAGTGCTAATTAGTGGATGTTAGCAAGGTAACTTGGTAAACTAGGATCGTTAACGTAGTAAACCACTGGTTTTAGAATGAGGCAGTCCATCTCCACTACAGCCTCATTTGTCTGTAGTGGTTTACTTCTTCTGTTCTTCTTCTGAGTTTCCAAAGCCATTTTTAAGTTCTACAAATAGGGGCTTTAAATTCCAAATTTCCAGCGCACTGCTAAGTAAAAACAGGAATACATGAATGACTTTATTTTGCACTCTATATACCTATACTCTGTTTACTCTGTGAACTCTTTTCTGCTTTTAAGTCTCAAGGTTTAACCTTAACCGGAAGCTCATCAAAAACAGATTCATTGCAAAAAAAAACAACAACCTTCTCCAGCTGCCAGGAAGGGATGAGTGGCTTCTTCAAACTGGTTTTTCAAAAAGACACTAATGTCTCAAAGAAATACTTCAAAAGTCAGTCTTTAGTTTCAACTTTAGTGTTAAAAAAGTTACACAAGTGACAAAATGATCGTTTCCAAGTTTTCTAAGCCAAGAATGAAAGACTGCGGAGTTTGTCGGCGCTGACAATGGCAGCCAACTGCTCTGCTGACGTTCTATATGTTTTCAGCAGCCAACTTTTGCTGTGAAAACATACACAAAGACACTTTTGGATCTGTGTGTGTGTGCCTGTGTTTGTATGTGTGTGCTTGGATAGCTATTCAAAGCCTTCTGTGACTGCATGTTTGAGATGAATATGAGTGCTTGGGTGTACTGTGTGTGTGTGTGTGTGTGTGTGTGTGTGTGTGTGTGTGTGTGTGTGTGTGTGTGTGTGTGTGTGTGTGTGTGTGTGTGTGCGCGCGCACTTGGACATTGAACAATCAGCGACGTGGAATTGATGAAGCCCACTCACTTCTGAACAAGCTGTGTCTGTATTGAAGTTTCTACCATACGACGCCATACGTACACACACACACGTAAAAATGTATGAATGAACACACACAGCCATGTG
Organism: Toxotes jaculatrix; assembly: GCF_017976425.1. Classification (NCBI taxonomy): domain Eukaryota; kingdom Metazoa; phylum Chordata; class Actinopteri; family Toxotidae; genus Toxotes; species Toxotes jaculatrix. Next base: position 6,690,183 of record NC_054403.1, read on the forward strand.
TATGTAATATATAATGCTTCAAGGCAACAGTACAGGCAGACAAGTGTTGGTTCACTCACACACACACACACACACACCTGCACATGTGCCATGTGTGCTGGCTGACTCTCGGTCACAGTTGGTCAGAGTAGAGCACGTCTAACAAGACAATGGAAGATTCCTATGAGGTGTGTTTGACTGCGTCTGGTGTGAAAGACAATGCCTGGCCTGCAGCCCGGCAGATTTTAGCAGAAGCCCTGGATCCAGATCACACTCGCACTGGGAGCGAGAACAATTCTGTGAACACACACCCACACAAATACACAGGCAGTACACACATGCACACATGTATCAGTGTGGGAGGAAAACTTTGTCTTTGTTTCACCCTTTTCTACTCTGGCTGCAGATCCATGTTCTTTTACTTTCATGTTTTTCCTTTTATGTATTTTATTTATTTATTTTTTTACATGCAACTTTTCAGCTATAATATACTGTCTGATGGTGATGCGTATATATCTCCATCTAGCACCTTTAGTTGGCCTCATATCCACAAAGTTGAATTCATTGTTGCTGTGCTCTAATGGCAGATTTAGGCTCCTGTAGGTGTTATGTAAATAATGGTATAAACCAGTGAATTCATTTTGTATGCACCATAGAAATTTAAAGCAACTGTGTCAGTCTGAATTATTTCATACAGTACAGACTCCAACAATGCAGTTTGTCGTAGAGTGCCCCCATTACTGGATTCCACTGCCTATAAAGCTGTTTATGCACATATTGTTGTCCAAAGCCCACTCTGTAATTTTCACAGGGAAGCAAGTGGAATAAAATGATTTCTGTCCATTTCATAAAGTACTGTTTCATAGCTTGTAAACCTCCTTCAGGCTCCATGTTTTTATAAAGCAATTCTGTAGCCATTGTTGTCATGAATGTCACCATTTTGTATTTGATCTATTGTATTTGACACTCGTGAAGAACTCTAAAGGTAGAAATGCAGACTGCAAAAAGCACTGCATGTATAGTGATGTTTGTAGTTTGGTGAAAGTTCAAGGACTGATCCATTTTCACTGATGTGAAAAAGAAGGAGATGAAGAATTTGTTCTAAAGAAAGCATCGACCTGCAGCTGGTCATTGGAGCCAAAGGCTGCCTAACATGCAGTTGAAGAACAGTAGAAATTTTTGTTCTACATCCTGATAATTCCTGATTAAACATCACCAGGAGTCCTAAATGCTTTGATTTAAGACCATCAAACACAACAGTTTCTGATTATGCCTTAGATACATTAACTGATTTAGAAGTAAACTTGTCCTTGACTTACAGTGTGACCAGATTTAATCAAAACCAAAACCAAGTATTGAATATTTTGCAACACTGGCAGACAAAAACTATGTTGAAAACTAAATTTGGCTTTCGGCTGTCACATTTGGCTGCCAAGCTCTGAACTATTCAGTAATAGTGCTGGGGGCATTTTCTCTCTCTCTCTCTCTCTCTCTCTCTCTCTCTCTCTCTCTCTCTCTCTTTCACACACACACACACAGAGTATGTGTTGAGATTTTGGTCTACATCCATGCATGTTTCTGTCTATGTGTGTGCGTGTGTGTGTGTGTGTGTGTGTGGATAGAGCTGTCTTTACTCTCGCAGACAGGTGCACCAATTACCTCTCCATCTCTCTTGCTCTTTTTCTATTTCTTTGTCTGTCCCTCTCTCTCTACTTTCTCCTGCCTGCTGCCCTCTGTTCATACCTGCTAATTGTCCCTGTGTGTGTATATATATATATGTGTGTGTGTGTGTGCGAGTGTATGCGAATATATGTAACATCCTGTCTCCCAGAGTGAAGCGACCTTCTTGGGTCCAGCAGCAGCATTTTCTCCTTGGCCACACACACACACACATATACATACTGGACACATTTATTGCTGTGGTGTCACTGCAGGATCGATGCCAGATGCTAATTAGGAAAAGCTATCTTCACAACCACCTGTAGCTTAAAGCTCATACCCTCCTGATTACAGCACACATACATTTACCAGCATTATATCAAAATAACACAAGAGGAAACATACTACAGTTGGTCTTATTAGTTTCCTTAGATGGATTTACAGAGCTACAGCAACATGTAAAATTCTGTTCTTGTCTTTTGGTGCAGAAATCCAGACTCTCTCTTTGGTGCATCATGGTGAATCTGTGTCATTTCAGTAAAAAGGACTGGTATTTTTGGCAGGAGGCTGTATAAAGGATCCAGGGTTAAAAGTGTTTTCTGCTGTGAGGGCGAGGTCAAGTTGACACTGTATTTTCTTTGTAATGCCACCCTCTAGCACAGTGTTTGTGACAGAAAAACACCATCTGATGTTGCTCAGTTTGTCACGAGCCGAGCGGATGGACAAACAGAGCAGTCAACTTGTCCTCGTTAGCCACCTGAAATATAAAGCACAGTCACATGAGAGACAGTTAAAGTCAAAATCTGAACAGACGAGCAGAGACAAAATAAATGCTTCCACAGAGAGCACCAATGAGAATTATGTGGATCATATGCTGCGGCCTTTATAGTCAACAGATCTCAACACTCTGGACTCTGGAGCCACGTATTGAGATCTGTTCAGACTGAAGCAAAGTTTTGCCTTGCGTTACTTGTGTGAATGAGACAGCTGGAGTGTTTGTGTGGTATGTGTTTGTTCATCCCCAAGATCCGATTCACTGGCTTCAGATGTTAGCTGTAGTTAACAAGGTGTTCACTGACTGTGTGTGTGTGTGTGTGTGTGTGGAGTGTGTTTATGTGACAGCTCAGCCCGTGACTGATCTCAAAGCCTGCCAGGAGCCCTGGTTCTTTCTGTTATTTCACTCACACTGCATTTGCTTAAACACGACCCAAAGCGTATTATTATTATCCTTCAAGTCTATTTTCTTCTGTTTTACGCACATGACTGCAGTGACTGTGTACTGGGTTCTGAGAGCTGCCAAAATGCAGGTGACTTACACTCAATACAGTGCCTGAACGCATCCTGGATAGAAGCTGGTGCTAATGTGCTGCTTTTACTGTGTAGACAGTGTAAAATTTGCTTTGAGCTTAGTCTGAACTCACCTGTCGACAGTCACTCTCCACCACCATCTTTAAAATGCCAAATGCAGAGATATTTTTGGAAAAGGTTTTGATCAGTAGAGTTGTAGAAACCAATCAAAGAGCTGATGCTGTTTCACACAAATGACATGAATTGCTGATGTTTGTGACCATAGCATTGTGTTAATTGTTGCATCATGCTGCTGCCGGTGTTGGTGTTTTTTTTTCCTTTCTTTTGTTTGTGCCGTCGTCGTGCAGTGCATGCTGTATAGGCCTCAGAGTTTCTCAGTCACCCTAAACTGTTTAGTTTAGATTAGAAGCAGTAATTCAGATTGCCATATTGTTTGATACTATAGTGACTGAGTGAAAATATCTGGCAGCAGGTTTGTGGGTAAATCAGCTCTAGAAGTCAACTATTACCAGATTGTTCCCTTAAGTAGGCAGAGTTAAACAGAGAGGAACAGTCAGTGTAAATGTCAGTGAGTGAAAATATGCTCAGTAACACACACACACACACACACACACACACCAGGCTGAAATCATACCATCTCCTCTCAACCTCTTCATCTTCTACTTCCATCTCAGAGCTGCCACCCTGTCCTCCTCATTAGATTACATCTCTTTTTCTCTCTCTTTAAAGGTCACAGTGAATAAGTGTGGTTGGTAAATAAGCGCGGCATTAGCTGACTGCAAATAAATGCACAAGTTTGTATGTTTGCTGCACAAGGAAGACAGAGAGAGGGACGGAGGGAGAAGGAGAGACAGGTGGAGAGTGTGGGAGCAAAGTAGAAAGGAATGAGATTGGCATTTTCATTTTCTCACAGAGACAGACGGGAGACAGAAAGACGCTGTTATGCACTATAACCAGACTGAGTACACACACACACACATATACACACACATATACACACACTCTCAGTCACAGAGAGATATGGCATTTAGCAGCCATTGTCTTTTATAAGCAGAGTAAATCTAATTCATGGACTGGAGTGCGACGGCAAACAATGTTAGTTTGTCATCCAAATGTCAGCTGTTGGAATTCAATATGCAAATGGATCAGATCATGAAGGTGGACAGACAGACAGACAGACAGACAGACAGACAGAGACAGACAGACAGACAGGCAGGCAGACAGACAGACAGACAGACAGAGACAGACAGACAGACAGGCAGGCAGACAGACAGACAGACAGACAGAGACAGACAGACAGGCAGGCAGGCAGACAGACAGACAGACAGGGTTGCAGTCATTTAAGTCTTATAAAGTAAGTTGGACTTGGTTCCATCCTGTGTGAAGAAATCATTTTTGAATCAGAGAAAAAAAATGGAGATGCTTAGTTACTGCAGGACACTGAGCCACATGTTTACGTCTGACCCTCCTCAACCCGGCGCGGAGCAGGAGGGCTGGAGAGCGCCACAAATCTAACGCACAACAGCGGCGAGACAGAGACAGAGTGGGTCACAAATCAAATGCGCTCCATCGCGGGGACGGAGGGTCAGAGCGCGTTACAAATCAAACCGGCTCAGACGGCAGGATGGCGGGTGACACAAATCACGCCGACCCCATCTCATCTGCCGCGTGTCCGAGCGCAGAGAAAAAGACTCGTGGTTGCTGCTGACGTTAAAAAGACAGAACGGGAGAGAATGAATGACAGTGAGAGACGACTGTAGCACGAGTGTTGACAGAGAGGGAGAGAATAGAATATGATGAGCTCTCTACCCGTCTGTTAGTGTGTGTAGGAGCGTATAATGTAGGTGTGCACGCACACACACACATAGACACACATGCACAAGCCTGTGTACGCATTTGCTTCATTACTGCCATTGCTGACGTGTTCGTCATATTGTGTGTATGTACTCATATCAGTGTGCGTACACACATAACTGGATCTGTGTCTGTGTCTATGTGTGTGTGTGTGTGTGTGTGTGTGTGTGTGTGTGTGTGTGTGTGTGTGTGTGTGTGTGTGTGTGTGTGTGTGTGTGTGGATTGACTGTAATGGTATTCCAATTGGTAGGCAGCCATGCAGAACTGGTGAGTAACTGCCTGGAGATTCTCAACTCAACATGCTGTCGATTACTGAGAGAGAGAGAAAGAAAGAGAGGGGAGGAGAAAGTGTTTGTTGATTTTTACATGAGGACTGAAATTCTTCCTCCCGGTTCACTGTCTCTCTCACACCCTTGACATTTCCCTGGAACCACCCTGTGTGTGTATGTGTGTGTCTGTTTGACTGTGTATCCACCTGTGAAATGTGTGCTATGTATCCAGCAGCATGCTTGACAAGTCTCAGAGATAAGCGGAGGCCGTGGTTGCTGACCCTTCCCTCCCCAACCAGCCTGAGCTGCTCAGGCTTTCTCACCCGTAGGCTCAATCGTTTTTATAAGGACTGAGGGATCGTTACAATAATAATACTATAAATATATCTCAGGGTCAGGGGCAGGAAATCTTTCATACCAAGTTCAGCTTTGGAGACCTTTGACATGTAATTTTGTGCTGTTGGCCAGAGCCAGAAAGTCCAACATGGAGAAAGTTAGACTACTACAGCATCCAGTTTTTTGCCCCTCATATTATGTATTTATTGAATTAAACTATTTTCAGTTGCAAAAAATGAAATGCCAGGGAGGCACAGTGCTGAGATAATAGGCTCAGAGAGCTACAGTGACTTCCTAACAGTAGCATGTTCCTGGCTTTGCTAGTGGTTTAGCCACTAGCAAGCCACTGACTGGGCCTGAGGTGGACCAAATTACATTGTGTTATATAAAGAGAAGGTGCTGAGTTGATACAAGTAACATTGAAGGGGATAGGAAGTTTAGTTTGAGTCATGTGTTCAGCAGTTTGAAGGACCATCAGACGCCAAACGCTGCATCGTCATATGTCAATCTGAACATGAATAAAGGGATAAAGAGTGACATGATGAGAATGACATGTTCCCAGACGCTCACATTATCTCCATCTGCAGGACAGCATGCTGTTTGTGTGTATGTGTATGTGTCATATCTTGACAACTCCCCTGTCACGTTATCCAATCAATACACCACATAATTGAGACAAATGGTATCATTATTGAAGATTGAATTGTCACATGGTTGGTTGAAAGATGTTTTACTTCTTGTGACTAAAATAAGGAATTTTTCCTCATTAAATTCTTGAATATTAAATTCTGTTCACTGAATATCAGTCAGTGTGAAACCTAAGTAGGATTGACTTATTTACATGCAGTTTGAATTCAGTTGAGGCTTTCTTTGAACATATGAAATGTTTTTCAAAGCTCAGCTCATGATACGCTTTAGATCAGAAGCTAATCTAAGATGCAGGAGAAATGTCGCTGAAGTTAATTCAGTTAGTTCAGTTTACTCATCAGTTTTGTCTAAAACACATCTACACATCATATTAGTATAAATCCATAAATAGTGTAAATTTCATGTAAGTTAAATGAGCTTTGGCTCTTGATCGCCAACTTTTTATGCAGATTTTTTTTTTTCAAGCAGATTTTGTAGGTAGCACAGCGTAATGTTACTGTTGAGGCTTAGGTGCGTGTGCTGTTCTCCCAAAGACAAATAATCAGACCTTAGAATGCACTTTAATTTGTAATAAGTTCTCAGCAGAGCAGGTGGAGCTGCTGAAGAGATGCCACTTAAAATGTTACTCAAAACTGAAAGAAAAAAAAACTTCACATATTTATGTCATCTTATGTTGAGGAATATGAAACTACTTAATAAAACTCATGTTTTTTCATGGATTCTTTAACAAACTTCAAAGAAAAGATTAATTTATCTTTACTATGAAAAAAGACTACTTAATGTATGATGCAGCCAATGAAGAGTAGAGTAGCTTTGCATTTTTTGAATTAATCTGACATTTTATGTATCTGAGCCCACTAAAATAAATGAACAAATATAAATATAACTGACAAATATTAAAAGCAGTATCCACACCCTGGACTTCTCGTCTTAAGATTACTTTGTGTAAGTGTTCTTGGCTTTAGCAAACCAAGATACACAAACAGTTTGTGCTCAGTTCAGGATATATTTATCATTTTGCTACAGTTTGTCGACAGACTGCAGCAAAATGAGGACAGAGGATTGACAGTACAGGATAAGTAAGATAAATTCATTTTTAATAGATGTAAAGTACCTCAGACAATCAATAATGAAAACAGAGCAGCTGAAAGGTTCTTTGTGCTCTCTACAACTACACAAATAGACGCATATAGAGTACATAGATCTGACATAAATATCACACAACCTAGCCCCCGACTCTCTGCTATTTCTCACTCTCTCTTAACACACAAACACACACAAAAACCACATACCTGCCAATATCAGTATCAGTATACATCACAGCGAGTGCACATGATTAGTTGTCATGCTGTGGCGCCATATGAGATGTAGATAATTAGTGAATAAACAATTCTGTTATTAACACAACAAAGTCACCACAAAGACACAATCATACTCTTTCTCTCCCGCAGACCCACACAGATTTCTGTATCAGCAATGTGTCATTCCCTCACAAAGCCAAGTAACCAAGACTTACTGATTAATGATTTCCAATATACATAATCAATCTGCTAATTTCAAGAGAACAGGGCTGAGCTGTGTTACCTCTACTTAGCATGTGTTGCAAGTGAATCGAGTTTATTTTCTCCCAAACTGCACACACACACACACACACACACACACACACAGGTGCACTGAGAATGTCTTTTGAAAGGTTTGGCACATCAGAGTTTGTGTTCTTAAAGCATTTTGTTTTACATAAACTTTTCTGGAATAATGTTAATGTAGATGTTCCTTTAGGCTTTTTTATTTTTTTTAGAAACTTTTTTAGGAACTTAAACTAGCAGGAATGACAAATAATAAATGTACTATAATTGTTGGTGGAAGATGACTGGCACAATATAAATGTGGCCATTACTCCTCAAGACACAGTTGTGATAGAGTTGAATTAGCATGCTCGTCTCATCTCTCCGTGTGTGCTTCATCTTCCTCCCTCCATCCCTGTCTGTCTTTGTTCGCTCTCCCTTCATCTCTTTCAATCTACCGCCACTCCGCCTCTCTCCCATCTCTTTCCCTTGGCCCCTCTCTCTCTCCTCCCTGCTGTTTGGTAAAGATGACTGAGTGTGAAGACATGATGGAATATTTCCTGTCATCATTATGAATTAGCCTCTGCACGGACCTGTGTGCACACACCGCCACAGACAAACACACACACACGTGCGTGCACACACCGAGAGGCCCATGCATCATATCAAGGTCTCTCGAGTCAGTCTAACAGTGATATCATTGATCTCAGTCGGCTATCAATGGGGAGACTGCCACACACGGCAACAGAGCCCAGCCAGGACATTTCCATGGGGGGAGATAGATAGAGTCTGAGACTGTGTGCCATTGTGTGTAAGAGAAAGAAGTTAAAGTTACAGTCAGCGATTCTAATCAAATACATATTTTGTCAAATTCACTGATTATGTCCCCACAGTCTGCTAACTTTCCATCCTGTGTGTGCACTGAAAAGAAAAAAAAAAGTTTTTACCTGACCTGTGGTCCTACACAGTCCTGGCTCTGTGAAAGGAAAACAAAGTGACTCGGACCGAGCCACACAACACTGTTCCAGACAATCAGCAAGAGTTCGTGGACAAGAGAAAGAAGAAGAGGAGAGGGGAGATGGGGGGAAAGGGAGCAGTGGGAGTGAAAGACTATAAATTGGGCTCATGATAACGCACTGAACTCCACAACATAATCACATTATATAGGTTGAGATGACTGAAAAACAGCCAAAGAGGAGAAAGCCAGAAGAACAAAAACTGAAAAAAGAGGTGCTGTGATGAAGGTGGAGAGCCATGTTGAAGGTGGATGAGGAGTTTGCTGTGGTTCTGCTGAACAGGTGTATAAAACATTAGTTTTGCTCTGTTTCACAGAGCCAGTGGATCAGTATTGCTTCAACCTGTTTGCTAATGTTTGTGACAGCAAATCCCGACTGGTTAGTTAACAAGCAGGTGCATATGTCACATTTGTGTGTTGAGTAACATTAAATTACTTTCCCATGGACATTCAGTTTACTTTCTAGTTTGCCAAGACATGGTGTTGGTGGGACGTCCCCTGTGGTATCAGGACAATTGTGGATATTGCTGTCTGGGACTGGTGTTCTGGCTCCGGGAAACTATCAGGTATTCTCTGCATGTTAGTTTTGCAGCAACAAATGTAGTGACAGCTTGTTAACCCACAATCTACCTAACATTAGTTACATCTCTCACTATCTTGTTGTTTGCTCTGAATCATGGCATTTTGCACAAGGACCTAAAAACACAAGTTTTCTAGGACAGTGGGATTATATGGATTGATGCATGATTCGAAATGCTATGCCACCTTTCTTTCTATCTTAGCTACAAACTTAGGGTTTTTCCTTCTGTCATTGGGGTTTAATCTGATGGCTGTAGTCTGCTCAGACAGTGAGTAGCAACTTGTGCAGAATCAGCTCAGCTAGTGTGACCTGATTGTGAAGGTTCAGTCTCAATCTTGGAAGCAGTAGTAACACACACACACACACACACTCACAGACGCTAAGTTTTTTTTATTTTATTCTGTTAATTGATTTATTTGTCTCAAGCTGTTAGCTGCCTGACAAACAGCAAGCTGATAATGCAGGGCAGCCAAGTGGTCACCAACCATGTGAGTATTTACAATTGTTTTAGTCAAATGCTGAAGAGGTACATGGCTCAGAGAGCTAGCCATCAGGCATTGCATAACATTATCTAAACAGAAAATCAGTCATATACCATAGGCATGGAATTTAACAGCAACATCGGCACAAGATTTAAATGTGGTTCTGTAACAAAGGTAAAGTCAAAGTAACACAGAGCTGCAGAATCCCCAATATGGCTGACACATGGGAGTTATGTACTGTAGCTTCAAAACTTTCTGTAAGAGTGCTGCTCTGAGTGTTACCATCTGTTACTGTCTAACTCTTCAGCAAAGTTGGACACACTGAAATGTGCTAAAAATGTGAATCAGCTGTGTAGAAGGGAGGCTGGAGATATTTGAGAGAAATCCAATCTTCCTGATGGTGGGGAAAAAAAAGTCTTTTGCATGGGTAGTATATGGCAATATGCTATTTTTCTTCATTGTCAGGTAATGTTGGCCACATTTTATGCTATTACAACATGAAAAACAAAGAAATGTATCTGGTATTATACTCACATAGTGATGGAAAAGAAACCGCAACAGCCTTAAAATGGACCTGCATAGGTCATAGTGGCTAATATTTCACATTCAAATGATATTTTGCCATCATTTATTTGATGAATGCATCTGTCACTTGACAGAAATATACCTTGACAGAAATTCATCCACAAACAGAAGGAGAGAGAAGGAGAGACTTTATATGCTGCACGGTGAAAAACTCAAATTACTCAGGCTCAACCTGAGCTTAAAGAGTCTGCTGTTAGAGCCTGGCTCTAAAAGCAACAGCACAACAGCCTATTCACTCATGCATGGCCTTTCAACCACAACATGCAAGGCCTTTGGCATGCAACAGCCGCTGAGCTGTAGGTCTAATAACACACGATTCTGATTTCGCAGCAACGGTTAGAGCTGCAATCAAGGGACTACAGTTTGGTCTTATGTAGACACATTCCTGGAGACACACATCACTGATATCATCAGTTAAACCTACATATGTTGAGGCGTCCATGTGATCTGATGCTGCACTGTTGTGTTAATGTTGTGTTGTTGGTGATTTATCTCCAATTCATATCCAGTTTTCTGTTTGGACTCTGTGATAGTAATGATATCTCAGTAATTAACTAAATAAAAGGAAATTTGAACTGGATTTTGCAGTGGAGGTTTTGACAAATTTCTACTGTTGTGTTTTTTAGCAGTAAATACCACTAATTAAATATAATTTTAGTCACAATCTGCTGTTACACAGTGAAAATAAGCTAATCTTACTGCTGGGAAAAAAAAGACAGTTGTGACCACTTCCTTGCTGTAATGAAACTAGAAAGGCTGCTCACAGCACAATGTTAATATGTCAATCAAATGACTACCATAACAAAAAAAAACTGGGATGTATTGCCCAAAAAAAAAAAAAACAAAAAACATTCACAGATGTGTTCCATCATTTTCCTGCTGGTGCTTAGTGTGCTATTTTCAGCATGACCTGACAACTGGCTCTTTTCACACATATCAGTCTTGCATCACAATACACTGAATTTTATGGTGTGTAAAATATGCTCAAAGGATTTACCGGCAGTGTTTCATGGAGTGGGTCCCCTGACTCATGCATACACTATTAGCCTCTAGCCAGAAGGCAAGTTGGTGTTTGTGACCCGTTGGCTTGCAGTGCAGCAGCCACTGGCAAACATTTTAAACACACACATAGCAGATATACTTTGCTAATCTGCGTTTTTCTTATAGATCGTCAATACAGATTATATCTTATAGGCACACTTCTGACTCAGTTCTTTGTTTCTTAATCCATGTACTTCTACATTGCTTTACAGTATTTGTCAGTTGACATCAGATGAAATATTAATGGCCATAACATGCATTGCGTGCTTTATGGACAACTGGCATCATTCAAAACAGTATTTTTCTAAAAGCAGCAGCACTCTGCAGAATATGACTTCAGTTTATTAACACTTCACTTTCAGTAGCTGACTTACCTCTGTGCGTGGGATTTAAAAACAAAAACCTAACCATCACAACATTAGAAGTATTAGGTTCTACTCTGTTTTGATCTGTAGAAGTACTGCCTGGGTGCGAATTGGTTCTGAGACCCACATTTTTCCCAATATCCCTTCTGGGTCCAGTGAGGTGTTCAGCAATGGCTTGAATTTATTAGTGGAATAAATTGTTGTGCAGCTTATGTCTGAAAACACGTTATTTCTTCTGTTGAAGGGGGGCAGATGAGTTTGAACTTAACTGAATCCTAAAACATAACAGAAATTATTGATGAAATCGCCCCATACTGCCATTTTCCACATTACTTGGTTATAAAACAGTCAGAACTATTGGTGGACGTTGCTGAAGAGAAGGAAAGAGAAAGAAGAGACAGAAATGGTTTTGTCAGAAGTAAATCTGAATTCTATCGCACAGAGGGACATTTGAGCCTTTGGTAAGACTCTGTCCAGTTTCAGTATGCAGCACAAAAACTCCATCTTACAGTTTCGTAACTTAAATTAACTGTCTTTCAGGGAAAAGTGAGGGAGTCCTGATAAGTTTGAATCTTAATCTGTGATAATTACAAAACAACAAAGTTCTGTTAATTTGTTTTCTTTAGTTAGAGGTCGCAGGAAAACTTTTCACTCCATGTTTTCTTTATATTTTGCATTGTGGACAGTAAGTTGTGTTACATAACATTTTCCTTTGTTAATAACTCGATTAATCAGGGAAATCAGGGTTTCTAGTTTGAAATGTTTGTCACTTTCAGAACTGTCCCATAGATTTACTTCACACATTAAATATGGCTATGTGTCTTTTTGAGCGTCTCTGATGAGTCACCGTTTCCTCTCTGATAATAATTAAAACGGGGTAAACATAAAACCATGATGAAGATAGGTCTGGACTGCAGACACTTCCTGCACCATTGCTGTATAAAGCATTAGAGTCATACTGAGGACCACTGATCCTGGGCTTACTGTGCTTACAGAGACTCCTCACAGTGCAGCAGAAGCTGTCATAAGGGCTAAAACTGGACACAATAAATGATTCAGAAAACGAAAAAGGAATTCAAGCTGAGAATATCTAATGTGTACAGCGTACGGATGAGAGTTACTGTGCATTCCCAAAAGGAGGTTTTAATCCTTTATTTACCTGAATGACTGAGAGAACCAGGCCTTTATTTCTAATTTCCCCTGTTCCCTGTTAATGCAAACTCAAAACTTCCTCCATGTTTACCTGTTGTCTCGATAAACTTAGCATAATGTCTATTTCCACAGCATTAATTCCATCCATCAGTGCAGCAAGGGTCACACCAGGCATTTCACTTTTTTTCCTTTTGAAAACTGACTTTTATATAAAAATATATGGGGCTGTATCTTAGATTAAATTAACAAGTAAGTCAGTTGCTTTGAAATTTCAGTGTTCGTGTCCCCTGTGCACAAACAGAGGTTGAAAATGTTTTGTGGAAGAACCTGGCCGACCTGAACAGAGCTCTGACCTCAACCCAGTCCAATAACTTTTAGATAAACTGGGTCACCAACTGTGAGCCAGACCTTATCAGCTAACATCAGTAGCTGACATCACATATGCTCTTCTGGATGAATGGGAGCTAATCCCTGCAGCCAGATTCAAACATCTGGAGGAAAGCCTTCTTAGAAGAGTGGAGGCTGCTAAAGCAGCAGATTAATGTCAATGGTTTTGGAAGAAAATGTTAAACAGTTACATGTCAGTGTTATGTTTATGTGTCCCAGTGTTTGTTGTTTGGCCATCCACGTAGTTTTGGCCATATAATCTATTAGGAGGGCACACTGTGTCAGTTTCTGGTGTGACAATAATGTCTCCCTGCAGAGACATAAATTAACAGCGTCTTGTCAGATGGACGTCCTTAGGAGAAACTATCAGGATGAGATGGTCGGTGGTGGGTTTTGTCTGTCAGATGAGAAGGTTTGGAAACCCCTGAATAGAAACACCTTCTACCTTCAGTTAAAGGCAGGGAGAAGCACATCGCCTGGTACATTTTGACACAGCGAGGCCAGTGGGGTTCTCAGAAAAGGCCAAGCGGCGCAAATTGATGGCGAGCCATTTCACCTCACCATGAGTCAGCACATGGTGGCTCTGAGTTTGTTTCTATGGGAACGGGCATGCCATGGCATGCTATCAAATAAAGGCAGCTCTGGTAATAGGAGGTTTAGCATAGTTTACCCAGGGCTGTGCAGGAAAGTGAATCTATAAAAAGTCAGATTTGATGTGGAAAAGAGTAAAATGTGGAGTTATAAGGACAGAACACCACAGGATGTAGAGTTATATCGCTGACCATTTGCCTTGCTGATCGCATAACGAAGATTTGTACTGAAAGTGGGTCTAGCAAAATCCATGGAGGGAAACGTTTACACATCTTTCACATGCTGCTTTCAAAGATATTTTAGAAATCGAAACAGCTGTCAATGTCTTGAGCTTTGTGATGTAAAATAAATAAATGAATACATTAAAAAAAAAAAAAATCCCCCTCCCCTTTTAGGGGAGTCTTGTGGTGTGAAAGCTGCTAATGTTGTTGACATACTGTGGAAATCCAGAGGGACGAGGCCGTACAGTGCACTGCACAAAATGCCTCATTCTCACAATTCATTCAGTCAGGGTTTGAGTCCTAATGTGTTACTTTAATTCTCCTAGTGACACAAATTATAACACTGATAGTTGTAGCATTGTAACCTAGTGTGGTTTTCACCAGACAAGTGAAGCAGTCTGCCTTATTCTGTCTGGTACTTAGCTGTTGGCATTTGGTTGGAGTTTTTAGTTTTTCACCTATTTTGAGAATAGAATATTTTCTCACATAAAATAGTCTGAGATAAGGATTCTGCTTTTCTTTTTTGGCTGGAAGAAAAGGATCAAGAAAACACCCAGACTCCCTAGAGGGAAACCCTAAATAAAAGGGACACAGAAAGTTTTGATGATTTCTCTGAGTTGAAGATGAACTAAACCGACCTGCAGCTGTTGGACTAGGGTTCCAAGGGTTCACTTTCTTTTTCCACAAGCTCTGTGAATGATAAGTGGGTTTGTTGTGTGTTATTAGCTTGACCACATTGTGTTTGTTCATGCATGTGTCTTAGATGAAGATCTTTCTTGTCACTGTATTTATTAATTGGAAGATGATCTTCAATTAACATCTGATCTGGGACAGAAGTATTCTTTAAATAAAGAATGAATCTCTGAGAAAAGCCATTGATATTTGTTGACAGTGGCGGTTGTGTTTGATGGTCGTGTTTTATGATGATCACTCACTGGAGGTCTTTCCATAGATGAGGCACCTCAGGCAATGTCACACTCTCTCTGATGACTTTGGCTGCAGTTATTGCTGTTTTTTACAAAGTTTGAAAGACTTCCCAAACAACACGTACATCAAGGCTCCTCTGTAATTAGGGTCACAAACGCTCTGTTGAACCATGTAATTTTTCAAGCATTGTGTGACAGTTGCAGAGGGCATGTTGTGAACTGCTCCCCTCTCCTCTGCCACCTATGTATTATTTAATATTCACAACCAGTGAGAGAGAGAGAGAGAGAGAGAGGGAGAGAAAGAAAGGGAGGGCTGACAAACAAGTCGTGATGTTTCAGAGAGGGGAAGCATCCTAAATGTCTCTCTTTTTCTAGGGTGCTATCAACACCTGTTGTATTGTGAGTCACTCCGCACACTCATACTATTACACAAGACTGGAGACGTCTTGGTGTGTTCATACGACAGTGTCACATTAAAAACGTTCCTCTCCCTTTCAGAGATCAGCTTCACATACAGTCTATGCAGTGGTGAGCGATGTATAATTGGTGCTGAGTGTTAGCTGATGTGCACCTGTGAAGGTCTGCTTTTATGCTACACATGTTACACCGTGTGTTCTTTGCTTGTGTGTGTGTGTGTGTGTGGCAGCCTGAGAAGGACTGATTTGCTGCCAAACGTTTCCATGCCAGCTGAGTAATCATCTCAGTTCAATGCAAATGTATAAAATGCTCTTTTCTGGTTTTTGCAAAGTGACATTTTGCATTCAGCTTTGGGAATATTGTGTCTCATAAACAGACATAAACAGGTGTTCTGTCAGCTGTGTTTTAATGGCTGCAGAGTTCAGACTGTTTCGTCTGGGCTTTGACTCTTGTTGCTCCCTGGCCTTTTTCTGGGCACTGCCCTCTCTGCCCTTTTTTTTATGCCACAGGCACACATCTGAAAGCTGTTGTACCATTTTTGAAAACCTCGCAAACAGATTTTTTTTGGACTATTTTCCAATTAATTAAACATATCTCCAGATGGTACGATAGATATGAAAAGTACATAGAAAGAAAGATGCTGCGCATACAAGCAGTACAAACATGCATACCAGGAGTGAAGTCTGTAGTCAGCCACGGGGGAACTTCCAAAATAAATAAACAAATAAAAAATGCAGTAGAAACAGAATAGTAAGCTTTTGGGAGAGTTATAAAAAAAAAAAAACCCAAAAAACAAAAGACTTCTGAACATAAAGAAAATATATAGTAAAATGTATTTTTCAAATGCATTCAAAACAACATTGGCTGTCCTAAAACAAACTAAGTGAAAACATAAATGCACCATCTTCAAGAGTCTGTGCACCATCTCTCCTAACACCTCTAGCATCCTGAGATGCCTAACCAGCTCTTATTCTACACTTCTTTACCTGATCGTCTCATTACATAGATTTATTACTTAGTACTTACTTCAAGGTTTCATACTGCACTGAAGCTTTAGTGTTGTCTCTCACTTGTGAGTTGCTTTAGATAAAAGTGTTTTAGTCACATTGTTATACTTACAGTCGTTTCAACATGATGAATGGGGGGTTATGAACTCAGTAACATCATAATTAATGGAATAAATTAATCACACAAAGTGTGGAATTAAAAACAAGTCAGAACAAATCCACTGTATAATTTCCAAATATGAAAATGATGATCTAAAACATCAAACATTAAATTAAAAGTCTAAAAATTGGATTTTTCCCTGATCTCAAAGAACAGTTTCAGTGTAACATTTTGCCATTTTGTTTTTCGTAGCTCTGAAAAATATAATGGTCTTCTGTATTTTTCCTCAGAGACTAAACTTGAAGAGCAGAATGAGACATTTAGCTGTTACAACTTTGTCCCTCCTGGTCAGAGAAGGACGCTGATGCCACAGTACATTCCATCGCTCTCACACACAGACTTCTTTAATATGTTCTTTCACGGAGATAAATGCGTACTTACAAACAGTGAGATACAGTTTAGACATGGAAACATAATTCTGTGTAACAGCTATCACAACAACAGGACCGGCTGTGAACATTTACTTGCCCTGATCCCTCTTCTTCTTCAAGGTTTTTATTCCTTTTGTCTCATATCTGTTTTTATTCTCTCAAAGACTCTTTTTATAAATTCCTTCCTCTTGCTAAATAAGATTTTCACTTTCTACTATCATGTAAGAAAAGAGGGCTATTTTATCTCCTCTCCTTCCAAAGCCTGAGACAGCGCTGTGTTTTTCATGATGGGTTTACGTCAATATAATAAATTGTCATGGCTTCAAAAGAAAATTCCTCACTTGACATTCGTTTTTGTTTCTTCTCTCAGAGGCTTGTTTTAAATGTGCTGTACACTTACAGCAGGTGTGGTGACTGTGGCAGTTTGACTGCCTTGCTGTGTACAGAGGAAGGAACCTCTAACCTTAGTAACGTCGCCCTCCTCTTCCTCACTTCTTCAGTTTTCTGGAGTGATGATTCGTGTCAAAGTCCTGCCTGCGCGGTTCGTTTTGTCATATATGACTCTGACTGGCGTTGACTGCTGTGTGTCTGTGGGTGACTCTCGTCCGGACCTCATGATGTCCCCACTAATGGATCGGCTCCAGTCACATCACAGCACACTGGCTGTGCACTTTCAGAGCATTCAACTTCTCCTCTCTCTGTGCTCTGCAAGGCGAGGCTTGTTTTGGATGCAGCATGTGTGCATGAGTACAGCCACAGATACAGACAGTGTACCTAATGCCAACGCAACCACAGCATTTTCATGACACACACAGCAGAGCCAGTGACTTTAGGAGCAGCGTTTGTTTATGTAGACTGTATGAGCTGGCTAACTGTAAAGCATAGCAACATTAATGCTGAAGCACACAAACAGGATGAACAGACTTTTATTTATAGGAGAATGTTAATAACTTAAGAACATCTGTGCAGGTGTGGTGGCTAATAGTCATGTGACTGTCTGAGGGGGAAAATCTGAACAGGGGCAATTAGCTGACAGATGAGAAATGGCTCAGGAGATAATGCAGGTGTCACCATTAGACCTAAAGACACTGTAACCTCACAGTGGACATACCTCATCAAGCACAGGTGTAACTAATAACATTAATCATGGCTGCTTTCCATGTAAGTGCTGTAATTCCAGGACCGTGACTTTGTCACTGGCATGACTTTCTCAGGTAGCTAAATGGTTAATGTTATTAGATACACCTGTGCTTCTCCTTCTGTGACACTAACCTGACCACAGTAGTCTAGTCTCAAGGCAGTGAGAAGATTTTGGACTGAAAGAAAAACAAGGCACGGGACATAGGCACAGAGGTGCTTTGAGTTAAATGCCAATATGAGCGTGCTAACATGCTAGCGTAATGCTAAACTCTCATTAGTTTTCCAGGTATTTGGTCACAAACCAAAGTATTGAACAAACTGAAATTTTGACCTGATAGTGGAGCTAGATGGAAAGTCAAGGGATCACCAGAGTGATTACAGTTCATTCTCAAGATATTTCACACTGAACCATCCCCATTTTGGTGCATGAGAAAAAGTCAGGGAATCACCATCGTCAGTAGGAATCCTTCTCTGATTAAACTTTCATGGCCCTCCAGCCAAAACTTGTTGATTGACAGACCAGCATTGCCACCCAAAGAGCAGTGCTGTCAGCATTTCTAAACTCAAATGCTGGGGGCCAAACTCCTCCAGATGGACGCCATATTGGTCAAGCCCCACTTTGTGGCAGCCTCTCCTCTGCCACGTCTCCTTTTTCTTTTGGACATCATACATAGACTCTCAGATGTGATAATACAGCTTTGCAATTAAATATAAATCCATTAGTGTTTTTGTTACACCATGTTTTATATTTATTTCTATATTTATAACTGTTTTTTATGCACCTGTGCTGGTTAAAAAAAAAAGGCCTACCGTGTGTCCTGTGGGAAGCCTGCAGAGAATTTCAACACTTTTCTTCAATGTAAATGCATGTGGTGGATTAAATTGTGTCTCAGTGGATACCCTCACAGGAGAGGGCCCTGGAAACAGACTCGTGTCTCTATTTCCTTGGCAGACAAGTTCATCCATCTTTAACAGCAGTGTGGGCCTTGAAATGGTTAAAAAGATATTTTTTTCCCTGCTGTCTCACTGAAGAAGTTTTGTGTCCCCTTGTTGTGCTTCACGAGGAAGACAGCTCTGTGACAGCAGGAACTTTGGTTTGGTCACACAGAATATACTTTCCCAGCATGTCTGAGTTGTTTCTCTCTAAATTTTAGGTTTTCTAGCCACATAAGAGTGGCAGTAGCACATACTGTGTTTTCTCTGACATTTCATACAGACATGAAAGAATTATTATTAACATTACAGCCACGGTATAGGCAGAAAGACCAGGTAACCTAACAAATAAATGGAGCACATTCTTACTTCCTTTTCACTTGTGATATGAAAATCATTCAGCCCTAACAGTTGCCTGAAGTGGCTTATTACTTTTTCTTCAATTGTAAAACACGCACAAAAGGCGGAGCAGTCATTTTCACCACAGCACATTCCATTTTGTCATTCACACTCATCAGATTTCTTATGATCTTTTGATGCTTCAAAGCGGAGAAAATGCAGTTGGTAATAAGATAGAACTGTATATCCTTTTCTTCCCGGGAGGATGTGATAGGGTACACTGCCAGGCTGTGAAAACTTCATCAGTCTGAGGTAATTTTCTGACTGAGGTTGAGAGTTTTCGTACTCCTCTACATATTGCACAGTTTTGACCAAACAGCAGGAATATGGTGTCATTTAGCCTCATACACCAATTTCAAATGAGAAAACAAAACAAAAAAAAAAAGGTTTGATTTCATTATTTTGAGTCTATAAGTTATGTTTTGATTCTAAAAGATATTGAACTATATTACATCTAATATAAGTTTGTAAAGGATACGTCAGTACTTTAGACACCAGGGGTTTCAGCCAGAATACAAAATTCTGCTACAAAATGTTTTTCTTGTCTTAAAAAGTCTCTGAAGCAGGATGGAGGCCATCGGACACTAAAAAGTCTCTGCCAAAGACGATGGTAACGAGAGCAATGATAGAACAGGGTGCATATGTGAAACATGATGCAAATGTCCCAATAGAATTTGTCCATTTTAAGGTTAACCATTTATAGCTAATGTTGAATTGGGTGAATTGTAACAGCATGTATGATCAGGTTTTCCATGTATGCACATAGAAAGGTGTGGAGGTCCCAGAACAGAGCCATGCTGCTGAATATGTTGAATTCATTCAGGCTGAAGTGCTTGTGACTGAAACTGAGCAAAGCATTAGTTCAGGCAGTCAGAATCAAGCTCAGCCCACAATCCCAGTACATCAGCTGATTGCATTTGATCTCAGTGCCAGCCCACATCAGCTGGTTCCCTTCTATGCATTGAATTGGCAAATCTCATACAGAGCACCCTATTTAAGCTGCTTTACCCTGCCTACCCTTGTTGCTTCCTCTGCAAGCTGCTTTGCAACCCGCCTCCACCCCAGTTCCTCCTTCTCATGCTGTTTCTGACTTAATCAATGTCATGTCTGTCACTGATGCCTGCTTTGTTCTGTGCCCTGGGCGGGCTCTCCCTGCCTTAGGCTCTCTAGATGTATGCATGTGGAAAAGCATGGAGGTCCCAGAGCACAGTCATACAAATACAACTTACTGCAGAGGGACATTAAAACACTTCTTAGACTGAAGTGGTCCTGACTGAAATAAAACTGACTTGCATCCAAACACATATTTCATTGCTTGCCTCTTGGTTTGGCTTTCTAACTTTAGTAGGAATCATAAATACCAACAGCTTGGAGTACTCCAAACAGCTTGCCAGAAGGTCATGAGTCTTCAGCAGTAAGATTTCATAATTAAGAGATGATAAACATATATACAAACAATTTTAATTTTAACTTCTAGTGGTTTTGCCTGAATGGCCCTGGCATCAGAGCCTCTCTCTTTGCAGGTTTTCATGGCAGAATATGACTGACAGCGTAGTTGACCATATAAGAGCAGCACAGCCACTCATAGTAACACTTAAATGTCTTTAAAGCTTTTTCAGTAACAAGTAGTGTGAAGGATTGTGGCTGTAACAGCCTTCCTATAGAAAACATTGCTGCCGTTTTCAGTCGTCGGTCTCATGGAACTGACACGCTTCTCTTTAATCAGACAAGCTGTCTACACAGGCTGCGCAACAGCTTGTGTTTCGCTTGCGCTTGATGCTTGTTAGTGTGACCCAACGTGTATCTTTCCGCCTCAAGTCTCTTTTCTTTTGTTTTACACATGTAGCTGCAGTGATCATGTGTTAGAGAAAACACGGGTGACCTACACTCATTACTGTACCCAAACGCATCCTGAACACTGACAGAGGGCTGAAGGTGCTCATATGATACTTCTGCAAAAGTTGTCTAATCTACTTGTTGTGTCTTTTTGGCTGGTTTGCTGACATTAGCCGTTGGATTAGCTCATTTCTGAGCATTGTATTTTAGCCTGTGATTCGGCCACATTCTGTAGCCAAAGCCTCGGGGGGGAAGTGTCAACACAAATGCTTTTTGTGATCTCACAGATGTCAACTTTCTGCCCAGATCTGCTTTGCTTTTCTTCTTTTCTGGAAAGGTTAAGTCTGCTGTGGCATTGGCCGGTAGAGTCTGTGGTTATGTATTGGATTTGTCCCAGGCAAAGATTTTATCATTCTGGACAGAAAGCGGACATCTGCTGCATCACAAAAAAAAAACTCACTCACTGTTGGGAAACAGGTGAAAATAAGTGATAGGTTCAGAATGGGATAGGCCTACATTCAGGAGTCACATGGGTTTTGTTCAGAGTTGAAGGGTGTGTGAGCCCCACACCTTCACTGTGAGGACGGGACTCCTGGAGTCCTGTGTGCGGTCGCAGGGGCTAAGCTAGAACATCTGTCCAACCCTGCAGAAGAAAAACTCATGAACGCAAAGTAAAAACTCAGACAACAAATCACAAGAAGTGTTAGTAGTTTTTGTTGCTCTTATACTCTGGTTTGTGATCATAGAATTCTTTGTACTTCAGTTCCAGAGAGTAAATGAGAAGCTGAAAATGGAAAAATCCATCTGTGAGCAACAAAAAGATGATTTTTCCCTTTTTTTTGTCTTTTCATCTGAGCCACAAGTTTGAACTAGAATTAAAACAACGCTTGTAGTGGTCTGTGCAAGTGTCTTCTCTTGAAGATGTAAAGTTTTGCATCTTATGAAAAGGAAAAACAGAAAAAATAGGACACTGAATCTGCCGCTGTGACACAGAGTATGAGGTGTACGAATGCTGTGCATATCAGCTTCAGTGTGATCCACTGTAATGTATACAGTCTTTGATCAGTGTTGGAAAAAGTCAAATAGTTTCACGCCTTTTAATTTTCAGGCATTATTTAAGACATCTCCCGTCTCTGCGAGGGCACTTTGTGATCTTAACTGAGATAATGACATATCATACATGTGTGAAGCATAACATTAGGTAATTATGCAAATGAATCCCCATTTATATATGAGCCAATTACCCACTAAGCTGTCACCAGGAAAGAAGCAGGGAGAGATGAAGGGTGAGATGGGGGGAGGGAAGGATGCAAGGAGGGTAGGAGGATGGAGTGATGAGAAGGTATTAGAAAAAGGAGGGATAGATGAATAGAAAGAGTGAAGAGTGAGGGAGAGAGGGGATGAGTAAAAGAGCAGAGAAACAGAGTGAGAAATGGAAAGATGGATGCAGGGAGAATGGATGGAATAGCAGAGGGATTAAAGGCAGGAGAGAAGTAAAGGAGGGATGAGGAGAGCTGGCTAGAGGAAAGGGAGCGAGAGAAAGCAATGAGAGAAGGAGGAGGGGAAGATGGAGAGAGTAAAAAATAAACAAAAGGAGAGAGAGAACGATTTCTGGCTTGTTTGAATAATAATATGGATCTGCTGAAACCACACAGCCTCTGTATTAGCTTTCTATGGACCAACCTTGACTCACACACACTAACACACACACACAAACATTTACACAAGACAACAAAACATGTCATCAGTGTCTCTGTGTCAAACCAATGAGTGTAGTGTGTTTGTGCGTCTTGTGTGTGTGTGTCCCTAGAGGATGTGTTGGATCTGAAAAAACAGGCCGACCTGGAGGTCAAACTGATCTCCATCGAGTGAATAATACAGTCCCATGTCAGCATTTATACGCCTCACACACACATATGGTCTCACACAGGAGCACAAAAGCGGGGGAGTGCATGTACTTGTCCCACATGTTGGACAACATCAGTTGCTGTTGTGTTTCATTGTGAATGTTTGTGTGTAGAATTATATTGACTAATTGTGATTCCAAGGTCAAAAAGGTACTTTCAGTTTTAATTTTAATGTTCTTCTACCATGTTTGTTTTGTATTTGTATCAGTGTACACATATATTTTATTTTTAAACTCTGCAGCTCATGAGTTAAATTTCTGAGTACACTTCTTTCACATTTTCTCTAAAAGTTTCTCTTTATTTTTAGCCGCACCGGCAGCAGTGTTAGACAGTTAGTCCACCACTCAGTGTCCAAACTGAAATCTCAGCAACTATTGGATGAATTGCTAAAAATTGCAAATCTTTATTATGAAGATGAATTTTAATGTTTTTGGTCAAACTTTTCATTTCTCTGGTAAAATATTTCAACCACTTCTTTATGGATTGGCACACGTTTTTGGGCAGACATATGTTGTTTCTAGACAATGTATCCTCATAACTTTGGTTATACCCTGACTTTTGTCTAGAGCTACTGTCAGAGGTTGACATTTGCAGTTTTAAGTATCTCAACAACTATTTACTGGACTGTCAGGAAATTAGGCAAACACATTCATGTCCACACAGGATGAATTTCATTAACTTTGGTAAATTGTTAAACTTTTCATTCAGCACCACCAACTGCCTGCAAAACTGATATTCATTTTTACATTTTATTTGGTCTGATAATTATTCATTCTTTCCTAATATTTTTTTTAGTTTTCTTTTTCTCTCCTGCTTTTAATTTCACTCCTTGCCTCCTTGATTCAACAAGTGCCTCCTTGATTCAACATGTTTGATCCCAATGTTCATCCTAGAACTAAAAACAAAACAAAACAAAAAAATCCATCACTTCTCAGATTGTGTGATGCCTTTATGTAATTACAGTGAACAATAAAACCATGGTGGACGGAGATCATTGGTGTTCTGCTAAATTAAGACATCTCCCTTAAGCCTGCCTGCCTCCAGTCACCCCACCCCCTCTCCTGTCATCTTTAACATGCTGGAAGTGTTTATCCCAGCAGCCTGCAGTGTCAAAGCTGATAGAGATTTCTCTGTGGTTGGTCTTGGTTGTTTACTGTAATCATGCAAATGCATAAAAACGAGCATGGTTATGACCTCATTACAAAGTAAAAATGCAAAGGTTAGTACTTTCAGTTGAAGAGTCCTACCTATAGGAGCTCAGATACGCCTCGCTACCTTTCCTATTCTGTGGAAAAAAAAAAAAAAAGACCTATAAGAGACGTTTTACAGTAGAGGCATTTGGACAGAGCCTGTATCTGGTGAGTGCGTATCTTTTCTGACAGAGGGAGGCAATGTAAATCCTCAGGGAAGATAGGGTCTCACTAAAAGATTGACACAGTCTCTTGTCAAAATATATCTGTCTCTCCTCAGTGTCAGTTTTTCTTTCTCCCAAATACACACATACATGACTACGCACACAAACACACACTCATATAAAAAGAGATGTACGTCAAAAAATCTCTCCAAGTTTTGTCAGTTTCACCCCTTTTGCTGCAATATGCCCTGGACACGCTGAACTGCACACGCAAAGACATGCACAGCCACAAAGCCATAGAAAGACACGGGCATTCACACTGAAACACAATCTTGCTTTGTCTCAGCCCCAAACACGCACACACACAGACACACACACCACAGACACACACACACAGTCTAGTGGGAGGCTGGTTGACTGGTAGAGATTGTGTCAGGGCTGTCTTTGTCAATCAGGATCACACTCCGCCCCCAAACCTCTGACCTCATCATCGTCGTGACAACCAAAGGCTGTCAGAGAAGTCTGCTGAGACGGCAACTTCACTGAGGCATAGTCCGTGTGTGTGTGTTTGGGGGTAGGGGGTTAGCATGAATGCGTATGTAAGTGCTTTGAAGTATGTGTGTGTAACATGAAGACAGATAAACACTCACTACTCTATATATCTGTGTGCTAATCTGTCTGCCTTTCTCTGATATATTTTAACATTTTATCTCTGCATGGCTTTATAAACAGCTTGAGTGCCTGTTTTACTGCAGTGATATCATTTTAAATAAATAATGTTCCATGAGGACTAACGCGCTGCTTAGGGCTTTTGTTTATTCCCCATGGGACTTTTTTTTTTCCCTTAGTCTCACTGAGACTAAGAATATTTATTTCCGTTACAGGAACCTGCCAAAAGAAGCAGCAACAAATTAAATACATTAAAACTGCCTTTGTGTAGTCCTACAGAGACACCTTGATGGTTTTCTTCAAAAATCTGACGTTTACACATCTAGCTTATCCTTACAAAAGGCAGAAAGAGACTGTCATGTTTCAAAAAATGTTTGTCAGTTGGCTTGAGATTGAAAGAAATGATTACAGTAGTTGGTTAGTTAACCTACTTAGCTAGCTAACTATTGTTTCTGGCAATACTGATTTCACACTCCTACAATCACCGGATTTTTCATTGTTGCTCATTCAGCACTTATCAAATATGTGCTGAATGTTTGCTCTGACAGTAAAAATATGACAGTAGTTTGTGTCATAGAAGTTTGTTTTGGATCACAAAATATTTTCTTTGTTGTTAGTTTGCTTGCTAGTTAGCTAGTAAAGCCAGGAATTTTGTTTTGGTAAACTTGGACCAAACTTTGAACTTCTCTAAAGGTAAATCATAATGTTTTAGATGCCAGGTGTAAAGGGGTATAGGATAAAGAAGTCATGGCTGCAGATGAAGAAAGTACACCAGGGATACAAATGCTTTTTGGACCTAACCTTAGTTTTTAGGCACCTACCTTATTATACTATAGCTAGCTGTTTGGAACAGCTCCCTTTACACCCAACTCTTTTAAACATGCTAGATTTTTGGTCTAGTCTGGTTGCAAAGGTGGTCCAGGCTCCACATTACCTTAAAATTGACCCTGAAACACTCCACTAACTTAACATTAACAATAATAATTTAATAAAGGAAATTTTGTTGGCAGCCATAGCCCTAAATTGACCTGTCTGTCCTGTTATATAATAAAAGTTTCTTTAATTTGTCTGGAAAAAAAAAACCAAAACAAAATAAGACAAGACAAAACAAAACAAAACAAAACAAAAAATATGGGTATGTTTGCCTGATCTACCACAGAATTGCCTACATAGTTTCTTGTTTTTGCTTTCAAGAAGCAGTATGAATCTGTTGTCTTGAGGTGCCTCTTGCCTCCACCATACAGCTTTACTTTTTCTGTACCACTTTGACCTTACTTCACCTATTAAAATACATGGTGGCACCATGCTAGATCACAATGTCCTCTCATCTTTGTTTGCTCTGAACAACCTAAGGCCATGGAGCATCTGATCTATTTTTAGCAGTATAATGTTTTGAGATATGAATAGCTAATGAGTAGCATGCTAATCCATGTTCCTCTTTTGCCTCTTGGTGGCTGGTCGTTTAATGTTAGCGTGCTAGCATGCTATCTATTTTTGTTTGTGTTGTAGGAGGCAAGCTGTGTTTTTAATACTAGCATGAAACAAAGACACAAATCCCGGCCTGGTGTTCTGTTATGCCCCCCAGGCAAAACTCTGACTCAGTGTGAGCCCTTTTTTTTCTCCTTCCTCCAAACATCTTTGCACCAAATACCATGATACTCTGACAAAGTGCTGCTCTTAACAAGCATGTCAATTTCTTGCTTAGCCTGACAACGTTAAAACAAGTGAAAACAAGTGAAAACAATCCGTCATCCGTGGTAGTTCGTCATTCGTTGCAGTTTGTCTTGAGACAGGTTAAATGAGATACCTTATTTCATAATTCAGTGCTCCAAAGGCCAAACTGTGAGTAACTCTCTCAACCTAGTCCCTGAAAGCATCACAGCCCTGAAGGCCTTGTTACATTGGCAGTTTTATCTTGCTGCAATGAAACTGCTCAGTGGCCAAGAGCAGAGAAGTGTGACTGTGCTGGGCTGCTTTGATTAGCCAACAATAAAGGGCTAGCTAGCGACTAGGTGTCTCCCATGGATGAATTAGTGCATATGAATGTGAAGCGGGGTGCTAAAATTGTGCCGCCTCTGTTGCCTTCAGCAGGAACTGGGACAAATTAAGTTTTGATAACTTTGTAAAGTATAAAGGGTTTAATGCTGACTTCACAGACATAAAGAAAGCTATTGAGTTACACAGCAGCATACATGATAGAAGTATACTTCATAGCTTCTTTTTTTTTGTTAAAATTGTTATAGTAGAGTGTTACAGTAGATGTGAGAATACTTTCAGATTTTGCAGTTTTTGATGTGGAACAGGAGGTGATGTGTCACTCTGTACCGAATGTACTGAGCTGGTGTTGAATGACAAATCTTTGCTGATCCTCATTAAATGATGTGCTCTGTGCTGACGCTTTATTTAAGTGTATTTAAATGAATGCCAGTTAATTTGAATGAGTCAGCGATGACTATGGTATCATCAGTGACAAGTCAGTGTTTTCTTCTTTTAGGTGAGGGGGGGGTGTTACTGTGTCACCTGACGTCAATGATGAATTTATGAGTTTTGGATACTGGCAAGACAGGATATCACAGGGCACAGCGTGCAATTTGGCCAGGGGCCAAGACCCCCAGGAACGCCGAAACCCCCAAGTATTGTGAGATAATTTGATTAACTGGATAGTTTTTGTAGGTGTAGTGACATTAAATGAACTCAGTAGCTCTGCTTGGTTTCTGGGACTTTAGGCAAAGTATAGTAAACTGCTGTAGCTTACTGTGTGCTTTACTTACTGGGTACTTGAAGGTGAAAGGGCACATGCACAATGCACAGAGAGTGAGGAGACATGGGGTTCAGTAGGAGCCCTTAGCTCATTCCCAGTCCGGGGTGGCCTGGTGGGTTAATCTGGCCATGCACACAGGAGAGGCTCTGGGCTGATAGATATAGTACGTCTCAGAGCAGAACGTGTACAGCATCATGACCAGACAGTCATTACATGATTAGTTCCAACAGTGTGTAAGTAAGTAATCTAATTTTCATCATCATTTCATAATATCAAAATCCATAAATATCTTAACGGAGTGTTTTCCCACCATTCATCTTGATCTCCACTAAATATAATTAAAGTTATTGATGTGTTTGGTCCTGCACATAATGAGGGTCAAGGATTTTGAAGTAGATGTAGATGGAACATTTTTCCCACCATTATGATCACTGACTTACAGTACATAAGCTGGCCCACTCAGAATCCACCCACGCATAGACCCCGTCGGTACTTGTGACGACCCCTGCCCTTTCCTGCCAGTCTGTGTTTTTGTCTGCCTGTGTTTCAGATGCCTGCTGGGTGGGGCAGGGTTCGTGGTGCCAACTGGGAACGCCTGGGCCCGGTGTTCCCAGTCTACAAAGCTCGGGCTTCTTTTGGCAGCCTCTCTCTCTCGCTCTCCTTCCCTGTGGGCAGCCGCTTGGTTATGCTGTTTAAGTTATTGTTCAGCTCTTTCCTTTTGTTTTCATGCACCTTACAAAACTCACATACTATTTCCTTTTGACTTGTGTTGGCGAATTGATTTTCTTTGTGTTTCGGATGTGAAGGTGGAACCTTGATCTTAAGGGGATGTGGGTGGTGGGGTGTCACACCCTTCTGTTGTATAGGAGGTTGTCCTGACCAACATTGATGGCATTGATGGACCTGTTTGCTTCTTCTCAACAAAAGTTAAGTCCTATCAGCTCAACTGTTCAGTGATTGAGAAGGAGGCTTTGGCTTTGATCTGGGCCCTGCAATATTTTGAGGTTTACACAGTAGCACAGAGGGTAGGAAAGTGATGGTCCACGCAGACCACAACCCTGTGATCTTCTTGAACTTGTTGAGATTAAACATTTTAAGGGCAAAGATAATATTGTGGCAGATGCTTTGTCCTGTGCTCCACTGAAGAAAGTGTCTGTGCTCATTTTGGGGTGTCCATCAGTACCTGTCTCTGTTTTTGTAGAGTAGGGAGTAGGGTTTTATGAACTGTTGTTCACGTTCATTTGTTTTCGTATATATGATATTAATTGTGGTACTGTGGGATTTTGTTACGTATTTAAGTAATTTCAGTTTTAGCAAGTTATTTACCCATACATATTTTTTTGCTTTAACAAGTGACATATTAAAATGGTCACTTAAATGTTGAATCGGTGTAATGGATCTTTTTGAATTTCTTGCATTGTATATTGCAGGAGGAGCTGGATATAGCTTTGAAAATTCTCATGTTTGATTGAAAATTCCTCTAATTTACTCGCCAGTGTGTGATATTTTTTTTTTTAGCTTGAGGAAAACCAGTGTACAGTCAACAAAGATTCTTTTTTAAATATCACCTCACCATGATAATAAAGACTTTCTGACTTTCTTTTGTATCTGAAGGAGGACTCATTTTTTCTTGTGTCTGTGTCAAGAGCACACGCTTTGTGCTGCACTGGAGTCCCCTTTAGTTTTTTTTTTATGAAATTGTCCATCTACGTTAAAGACACCCTTATTAAACAGCACTGATATATAGTCATAGTCATTCATATAACTATTAACCACACTTGCATGCTACTTAATGACCTTTCTTTCTGCACGAGGGATTATAGTTCTTTCAAAACTTTTAAAACTCCTTCTGTGTTCTGTTGAGCTGTGAGCTCTTGGGGGTTCCCCATGCTTACACTATCACATACACACACACATGCATCTGTGTATATACACACACACAAATACACACATTCCCCTATACAGTAAACCCTGTGCACGCCCCTCCATCCCAATGTGTGTTTCCCAAAAGACAGAATCTAGTAGAACTGTCAAATCCTAGAGACACAGTCGTGTGCTGGGCTGGTTTGTGTAGAACTCTAGGGACTCACACACACAGACGTACACACACACACACACCAGCCTAGAGTGCCGAGGTAAGCGGGTATTTGACAGTAGACCTTCAGGGAGATAGAAGAGCTTTTGCTGTCCAGAGAGAGAGGGAGGGATGGAGAGAGGGGAAAGAGAGGGGGGGTGTTGAAGTAAATGACAGAGGAGCAGGAAGTGAAAGGATGAAGGTTACATCACGTACAGCCAGGAAAAGGAGAGTTACAGCTACTGAGAGCAATTTTGGAACAGTTACTCAATATTAGTCATACTCCACATTTCAAAATTATTGCTTTTTAATGCCTGGAGGCAGAAACGTGTTAGTTTATGGTGTTATTTTGGCTGTTCACACCCAAAACTGATGTTTGCATTCTGCTGTCATACCTCAGTTTTCTTTCCTGTGAAAGATCAGAAAAGTCGTCTTATAACTTTTGAGAAAACGTCAGATAATTCCAATGTGACAGCAAATGGATATTTTTGGAAAATACTATGATAAGTAGGGTAGGCGGGGTACATCCTGAATAGGTTGGCAGTCTCAGGGGTGACGTATAGCGACAAACAACCATTCACACTCACCTTCACCTGTGGATCAGTTAGAGTCGCCAATTAACCTAACATGCATGTCTTTAGACTGTGGGAGGAAGCTGGGAGGAATCAAACGCCAGTACAGCGAGAACATGCAAACTTCTCACAGAAAAGCCCCATCAGATTCAAACACAGAGCCTTCTTGCTGTGAGATGGCAGTGCCAACAGCTGCACCACTGTGCCACCCTTGAGACAAACAATATTATAAAAAAAAAAAATAAATACATTTAAATTAAAAAAATGAATTTTTTTGGTACTTTCGGTTATTTAAGGAAATGGTTTCCAAATTTGAGACCCAGAACCCTGAGGGGCCCTTGTGGGCGGGCTTAAGTGCAGCCTCTGGAAAACATGAAATAGTTATTAAATATATTGGATCCATTTTTGACTGGAAAAGGACTGATACTGTTCCAGTAGTTCATAGTTGATGTTGAGGCCAAAAGCCTGCCATTATAGCCTGACTGCATCCCACTACCTCTCTGATCTCTCTTCAAGAACCCTGTGTGTTTTGTGCATCTTTGTAGTATCAGTACAATGGGTTGTTTAAATAGAGACAATGGAACATGCTTTTTCAACTGTCTCTCCTTTTCGGTGCCCCGGGACAGTAGCTACTTGAAGCGGGCACAGTTGTCAGGTTGTTTTGGAAAGTTACACAAGTTGTGTGGTGCAGCCCCACACTTCCAAAACACTGACCAAAACAGAATTGTTGGATAATACAAGCTTTGGTTGAGAACACTGTTGTCTGTTATCGATTAGGGTTTGTCCGATGAGGGCTGAAATGGAGCATAGTTGTGAAGTCATGCTTTGCAATCATTGGCTCCTTGGCTACCAGCTGACTAGTAACTTCCATCTCTGTTCATGCAGATGGACAGTATGGTTATTACTGAAAGGCTTAGGGTTCCTTCTGTTGTCTACCAATAGAGAAAACTGACTTGGATTAAAGGAATTTTCTGCAATAAAAAAAAATATGTTGCCAAAAAAAACACTGTTCACACACCACATGTACTCTGGTAAAAATACGTTAGAGCTGCAACTACAGATTATGGTCATTATTGATTCAATTATTTAATTTACCGTCTTGTTTATAAATAATAATAAATAATCTGAAAAGCCACACAGCCAGCAGCTCAACAACATACATCATCAGTACAAACCAAACTGTCAGGTGCTAATAAACTCTGCCTTAAACAAACATATAGTTCTACTTTTGACCATTACTGTTTAATATGCTTGTGTGTTACCCTTGTGTCCTGCTGTCACCTTTAAAATACACACAAACATAGAGGGAGACACAGAGAGCTTCTGTAGTAGAGAAGTGAAACATAAAGAAGAGTAAGGGAGAAACAACGAGTAGCTGTTGTGGTGTTTTGATGAAAGCAGGACTCAGAACACAGGTTCAAGGAGAGAGTGTGGCTGTGCTTGTGAACTGGCATGATTGTGTGTTACACCCCCACAGTGTCAGGCTGCCGTCCTCCACCTGTGTCCTGAATATTAATGAAAAGCTGAATGCAGCCTCTGTCTGGGTTGTTGTTGTTGTTGTCGTTGTATTTGCTGATGCTAATGATGATGTTTGTTGGTGTTCAAGCAACAACACAAACTCAATCAGGAGCCAATGACTTGATAATGAATTCTAACTTATCAGTTATTACAGTCATGCAAGTTACTGAAATTGGCAGTAGCGTTAAATTAAATGGCCGGCAGACCTAATTGTGTTTAATTAAATTGTTTCACTGTCTTTCTTTCTTTCTTTCTTTCTTTCTGTCTTTCTGTTGGGCAGAACCATGTTCACTCATTGGGGCACTGATGTTAAAGTTTTAAACTCTTTAAGTTCTTCCACTCTGGAAGAAGTTGAAAAGCAAAGAGAACCTTGGGAAAGAGAGTTTCAATAACAAAAGACTCTTAAAAAAACTCATTCAGTCTTCTTTGTAAAGCATCATGAAACAGTGTAAGAGACTAGGATTCTTCAAGTGTTCTTTAGATTTTCTTTAATGAGCTATAATGTTTCAGAGGAGGCTTTTATTCTTCCAGAAGTTAAAAAAAGGAGGACATAATAAGAACAAACCCTTTTTTTTTAAAAGAAGCTGTTGCTGTCACGCGTTGCTGATATGCATGAATTTTGATTTAATATAGTACTTGTACTGTGTACTCATAATGCAGAATTGAGCTCTGACACAGTTAAGTTACCAGCTGAATAGTCTGTTTGATGAACATATGAAGTGATGCTGAAACCAAACAGTAGTAGTATACAGTAGTATTTAAAAGTATTATAGAGCATTTCAAAAGACACTCTTCCACCCCTCCATCCCTCTATAAGTGATCGCTTTGAATTATTACTAGGTAAATATTCTACATTCAAATAAGAATCTATGTGATTTGGCTGAATGAAAGGATTTTTGTGCTAATGAAAATATGTGAAAGGGACATTCACTGTCGTCGTATAGTTATTAGTTTGGCTACATAGGTGTTTCCCTGAAAGTGCTAACTAAATGTTCTGTATATAAATACGCTATGACAGTAGGGCTTTAATAGAAAATCAACCAAATAGCATTATTCATTAGCTACTGTAAGGTCAGGAGAAAAACAGTAGATAAATTCAGTTTGTTGAGGAAAAAAAAATATATATATATATATATATATATTGCTAATTTTTTTCTTGCTTCCCCCCCCAGTGTTAACAAATTTCAGCAGCCAGCCCACCTCATGTGTCAGTGTGTCCTTGAACACACCAGTAGGTAGTGTTTTCAAAAGAAAACGCTGTCTCCTAGAAATAAAGTTTGCATACTACTAATTTGCAGCAGCACAAACATTTAGAGAGAAGCCAGATATATCCATCCAGATTATGTTTTTATCAGCAAAAGGACAAAGTATTTGTAATGAAATCATCTGCAGAGTGGAACATTGTACAGGAAAACACTCACAGACACATAAATCATACCATTTTCTGATAATATCGACTCTTGCCACACAAGCTTCTTTATAGTTATGTTGAGAGACTCACAGCGCTTTAAAGTTTAACCAAGAGCAGGAAAGGTATCCTGCTCTTGGTTAAATATTGAAGGAGTCCACAGTGATTTCATTCGCAAGACAGAAAGTGTTTGCTTAATTAAATATTAACTGAAATAACAACATTCATCAGAGTGCATTTATTGCCTTAAGCCTCTTTTTTGCAAATTAACTTACCGGTATAACTGGTTTAACATCATTTTAAGACACAAGAGACCGAACCAAGTCAATGGTAAATGATGATAACATTACTTTGACAAAAGAGAGATAGATAGATAGAGAGAGAGAGAGAGAGAGAAAGAGAGAGAGAGAGAGAGAGAGAGAGAGAGAGATAGATAGATAGATAGTCATGTTCCCACAGAGAGCAAACTTGCATTATCTTACCATGATCACGTTTCAAGTTCATTTTCATCTTGTACTGGAACGGACAGAAACCAATCATTCCCTGGTTGATCAGTAATCAATCTCAAAACCTACAGTATTGTTTTGGAAAATAGGCTGGTATGGCCCTTTAAAATAGCTGATCTACGCTGACATAAAATAAAAGTTGAAATACTAGTTTAATTATATGTTGCAGAGAAGTTTGGTCCAATGCCCAACACTGCATTTTCCTTATTTTGCTCATTTTTTCTTAGGAAAAACAACTTTCTGTGTGTGTGTGTGTTCTCATACACACTCACACACACATAATGGAGAGTAGTGAAAAATACACATGATCAGACACAAAGACATAAATACACCTGTATACATTCACAACACACACCAAAATAAACAGCCTCTGCTCACACACACACACACACACACACACACACACACACACACACACACACACACACACACACACACACACATATAGAGGCAGTACTGGAAAAATACTGTCTGAGCAAAAATAAATAAATAGCAGCGAGCGGGGAACGCATGAAAATACACATGCACGCACTCAGTGGAGGAGATGGGGTTTACATAAGAATTTTTAGGGAGTGGATGGAGGAACAGGCTTTTAACCAAAGTAGAAAAAAAACAGTAGAATCATGTACGGAGAAAGAGAGAGAGAGAGACTGTCCTCTTCTGTCATCTCTGTCTCTTAAATGAACCTCATAGCTCTTCTCTTCCCCTCTCTTTCTTTCTATTTGCTGTTTAACCTCGTGGCGTTGTGCGACTTTTATCCCTGAAGACTTTATAGGTCCATAAACTCTGTCCCACCACATCAAGCCCACACTCACACTCACACACACACACACACACACACACAGGTCTGGGCCACAAATCTCTCTATCTTTATGGAGCTATCTATTGCTCTGTCCAATACTCAGACTCTCCGTCTCTCATCTCAGTGAGGAATAGAGCAGAACTTTCAGTGGGTGGAGGTGTGAGAGAGGTCAGTCAGATTGCCATGGTGTTATGATTCCCCGCTTCAACAAGCGTTACTCTCAGCGGCGAGGGTGTGGGCCTACTACTGTTTTATTTCAGAGCAGCAGAACAGTGAGCAGAAACCGTACATCTGATATTATGTCTGAACAACTAAAATGTGCTGTTTATGCGCGACAGCTGAAAGAATGACATTTACTGCGAGTTGTTCACGCGGCTGCCATATTTGCTGTCATCTAAATGTCACATCTACTATTTATCATATCATAGAAAGTACTGGCTTTGCAGTTCTCCAAACCAGCAACGTAGGGATGAATGGAAATTTCGTTGAACTATGACCTACAGTTGTTTGTCACTGTCCAAACCACCACCAAGATGAGCTTTAATTCCTATTTTTTCTTTGTTTTCTTTACAAATCCACATCTGTGTAAAATGTACAGTGGTTTAAAGGGTTAGTTCACCCAAATAACAGAGATATTTATTTTCTCCTATGGCTCTAGTGGTACAGTATCTAGTCATGCAGGTGAGTCATGCATTAACAAAAAAAAAAAAAAAAAAAGGCATCCAATCACTTATCATTGCAGTATATTAAATATCCACCCTGCATATAAAAGAAGCAGTCCTTATGATTTTTTATTTTATTATATTATTTTATTTATATTATTTATGGTCAGCGCTTTTCTGCAATATCTATTTAATGTTTTCACACAGTTTGTACACAAGGGACTCACACTGTTTAGGATTGTAACTTTAAGGTTTTAGTTGTGGTTGATTTGGTGACACCGATGGTTATCTGTAGTAACAGAAGGTGCAGTCCACAGTAAAAGCTGACCTGTATTTCTCCAGTTGAATGATTTTGAAGCAGCAGCAGTTGGAAATGTTGAGTTGGCTTAAGCTGTAAGTTAATACAGTCTGATTCTGTTGGAGAAGAGTAAACAGTGAGGCTGATATCAATTATATAAAATTACAAACATGAAGATTAACGTGTACATTCTCAAATATCCTGTATTCCCTGTTTTTGTCAGTTTTTTTTATTTTGCTGATGTGAAACTGTTTCACACTGTAGTCATTCCAAAGACAAAAACATTATATATTTTTCTGCTTTCAAGAGTGAAAATCCTTAAATTCCAGGAAAAAATATTAAATTCTGAAGCAGCTGACTTTGAAAACGAAATGTCACTTGTCTAGAATGTAACATCTCTTCCCTACTTTGTTTTATCTGGGTGCTACAGATTAAAAAAAAAAAAGTTGGTACAGAGTAGAACCATGTGCTCACAAAATCATGTATTATTGACGTTCTCTTCTGGAGAGTGGGCCGTACTTTCAGTGTCTGTGATTTCTATCTCCATGCCAGTACAATGGGGTGAAAGGAGTTTCATGTGTGGTGCCTGAAAAACTGACACATTAGCTTGAAAAATGTCAACGGCATTTTCTCTTTCTAAAAACAGTCTCACAGTCAGTCTTATACAACTGGAACTACAATGCATTTTAGAGAAAAAGTCCCTTTTGTTTTGAAGTTTTATAAGCACTTCAAGGCACAAAATTTGTCATATTGTGTCTTTTTCCCATGTCATCTGTTGGTTGTTTTGTAATAGCAATATTTCCAACAGCACTTGAATGCAGCATAAGATGCATGGTCAGTGAGTTGTCTAGTCCAGACAGTCTGTATTTGTCTGTTTCTGTGTGTGTGTTTTGTGGCAGCCATTAAACCACTCCAAAACAAGAAGAACTAGAACAGGCCAGAGGCGCTCTCTCTGTCTTTTTGTTTCTGTCTCTCTGTCCCTCTCTACGATGTCTTCTGTGTTTTATATTCTCGCTCTCTTGCTGTCTCCTCTCTCTCCTCATTCGTCCATCCATCCGCTCCGTACATCAGCCCCCCCCCCCCCCACACACACACCACCCTTCAAGCTATTTCCAGGAGAGTGACACAAGACAAAAGTGTTTCACTGAGTTCATGTATTTTTAGCACACACACACAGACACACGCTCAGTCAGTTACGGTGCTGTAATGGGTCTTACGAGAAGCCTTTCAGTTCGCCTGACACAGTTTCACTTCAAAGTCTCATAAACTACACAGCTGTCACACACACACACATATTGCCTTCAAGTGCTGTGGGAAATATCATCATTCATAAGCAGTTAAAGAGGGTTAGATACAATCAATACGACCATTAACTTTCTCTTTATGAAATTATCACCATTAATGCAAACACACGTCAGAATTTTCTGGTATAGTTGGATTTTAGAGTGGACACAAGTCTTCAGTCTGTTCTTTGATGAGACAGACACACACCTGCACACACACAGCCCACACTGCAATTAAAAACCAAACTCCATCACCATTAAATAGCAGTGTTACCGGTGGTCGGGACCTTCAGATGGGATTATGTCGTGAAGCTTCACAAAATGTTTTATTCATTACAGGTGTTTTTAGCTGTCAAGGAAAAACCACACACACACACACACACACACACATTAAGAAGGACGGCCTTATTTAAATGACCTGTACAAAGTTGAAGTCTACAATGATAAACCTCAGTGAGAGCACACTGGCTTCCAGGATAGTCAGGATAGGTTATTTCCACCCAAAAGAGCTGCATGTTCACACACCTCCACCCATCCCATAATAACATTCATATCCCAATTATGACAAACCTGAATAAGATGGATGGAAGATTGTTATTTTAATACCGGGGCCATGTTTACACCTCATCCCGTTTAGCGTTTGTTTGCACCTTCTGCTTAAGCCTTGTTTGCATGGTAATAATGTTTGGTGTGTTCATGTGTAACTGGGATATGAAAATTCAAATTTAAACAGATTAGACTTTAGTGGAATATGAGCTTTTATGCAGTAAACAGTGCTTGTGAACACACTCGCTGAACATCACACTACACCGATGTTCTGCGAGACTTTCTTGATCGTGTTGCATTTAAGGCATGAATGAAAAATTGTCATGTTGATGAATAAAGAGCTGGTGTCCAGCTGGTTTTTGGGCTGGCAGCATCTATTTTCTATACAAAGTCTATGAAGTTCAGCGTTGACAACACGTAACATCCTTGCTGAAAAGTACTCAGCGTACAGGTAAATTTTTCCCTCTGTGTTCATGGTGCTTTCAATTGAAAATAGTTCAACTCTTTGGAACACCGTTAAGCTTGTTAGTGTCGCTTCTCTCTCACTGACTAATTAAAGGAGATGGACTTATGATATCACCACTGTCAGCAATGGAGGAGGAGAAACTGATCCTGGAGATTGAGCCACAACCCAGTTATTTCCAATGTTAGGGAGTGTGTCCACAGCCACTGAAATGTTACCATGATTTATATTAGAAATCAGGAGCTTGGATGGATGTTTTCACATCTGTCAGAATGTCAGGCGCGAGTTTTTCATCATAGTCGTGTGAGGGCACAATTTCTGTCCATCGTTTTAGCAAACCTTCTCTTTACTTGCAACAATAAGCGTTGAGAGAAGATACAGTGAATGGAACATGTTTTTTTCTTTTGGTTCTTGTGTTTGTGGTTTAGGACAGGCTGAGAAAAGATACCACTGCCTGAAATTTCTGTATAGCATGTAGGGTATCGCTCTGACTCGCACACCACTTCAACATATAGACAAATCTAGAACGTAACAGGCTTTCTGTGCCTAGTTACAGTTGCTAAGCTATGATTGGACAATTACTGTGCAGAAGAGGTGCTAAGTAAACGGTAGACGGCTGGCTGTTGGGGCCGTCAGATTGTATTATGTACAGGGGCTTTATATCTGATGTTTTATTCAATAAAGGTGTTTTTGGCTGTCAGGAAAAAACATCCAGAGAGGAGGGCCCCACACATCTGCGTGCCTACACTTAAAACCACAAAGGTAGACGAGATGTTCTTATCCTTATCAAATTATTAGCGCCCACACAGACAGAGTACAAGCTGCTCTTTCACTTTAAAAATCATTTAAAATGCAAGCAGGGAGTGGACTCCCTTCCAAATGGAGCAAGTTGAAAAGTTGAAGATGCCAGCTGAAAGAAACGAACGCACACACACACACACAGGCTGAAAGCAGCGGCAACTTTACAGTCTAGTGCAAAACAAGATGTTTTCTGAATGCCAACGGTTTCAAATCTGAGGGCTATATTTACCAAGCAACACCAGTGAAGAAATCAGTTCATACTAGCCAAAACATGACTGACATATTTTTCGCCCTACTTTTAGGACTAGAAATACAAGAGTTTTATCTTATCTTTATTTACTTCTTAATGTAGGAAACGACTGCTCTTTTGGCTGAGATTTAGGAGGACTCTGGGTTTGTCCTAACCTGTTAGGAGTTATCAGGAGATGGCAGGAGGAGAGATTTTTGGTAACTCTTGATCACAAAAGGTTTAGTAAAAAGTACTGGAGAGTAGCTGCTGTCTCCTCTGAAATAGATGGGTGTTTTTTGTTTGTTTGTTGTTGTTTTTTTTTTTAACCTTATGCTTTTTTCAGCTGGGAAATGCAGCTTTGCAACAGTGGTCATTGTGTCAGAACCAACATTTTTAACACTTATAAATCAAACGTGAAACACTCTTCCCAGCTCCGCACGAAGATAATTCACTTAACGGAAGCATCGTAGCATGAGAAGGAAGTAAAACTTTTCCTTAAAAAAAACTGAACTACAGTGGATAAAATCACATATAGGGTCATAATCTTACTAATTTATTCATTTGCTATGTTTTATTTCAAATTATAACTGAGCTCTTAATATTGTTGAAATTTGCTCACATTGTTATGATGTGTCTACAAACACTGGGTGACAGAAGAAATCCATTTTTGGCATTTATAGGAGACGTAGAATCTGTATGAGCATATTTTAAGTCACAGAGGTGGCCTGCTGCTGTTTACATGCAGTCTACTATGCAAAGAGAATCCAATTTTTGTGCAGAGAACCCTGATGAATAGTTAAAATCAGCGTCTTTGTTTTTCCCATTTTGATTCTTACTCAGCTGTTAGTAAAACAAGAATCTGTCAACATGGTTTCTAGGTCGCCATAAAACAGTTATGACACGCTCTCACCTTAGAGTAATTCCTCTCTGTGGTGAAAGTCATCGTAGGAAATCTTTGTCGAATCCATCCAAACTAAGTGATTCACAGAAGCTTGATAAATTCAGGCCCTGAACTCTTCTATAAAGAACTCATTTTGATTGCAGGTCTTTCGGTAATAATAAGGTATTTTCAGGTGGCAGTGTTTTCTACCTTTTCTTGAGTAAAACATCTCAACACGTCTTCCATCACTGTCCGTCCCTGCAGCATCCTGTTAAAATTATAACCACACACTCATTTACATACATACACACACGTTATGTTTGAATATTTTAGGCTGTCTTCATCATCAAAACCACACTTATTAAAATTCATTAGTGTTATTCTTTTCCTCAGGCAAATCAAGTAGACAGCCCTGAGCTAATGGATAAGGTTTAGAGGTATATGTGTGTTTGTGTGTGTGTGTGTGTCTGTCAAGGCTTAGATTCCTCTGGACATACTGACTGAAGCAACCTGATGCGTGTGTCCAAATGTGGCCTCTGGGCAGAGGTTTAGTGTTACTGGTTTTAATGTGGTGTCTGATCGGTGTATGTTCACATGAGCTCTAAGCCAAACAGAGAAAAGTGTGTGTGTGTGTGTGTGTATGCAGACTAGAGACTGGGGTTTATACAAAGATCCCCGCTGGGTAGGGTTGGGTCAAACTACTCAAATTTATTAGCCTGTTTTTATTATTTATTAATTTTTTTAAAATTGATTCATAGTTTTTACATCAAGCCTTTCACTCTCATGGTGTGTTTGAATTTGCAGAGCATTATGGGAGTCTGGTCCAGGACTTTGCTGCTCTGCTTGGATTGGCAGCCTGGAGTCTTGCTCAAAGGCATGCCTGTGAACCAGTGTGAAACAGAGGAAATAGCATGTCGAGTGACTTCATTCATGTGGTAAATTGCGTTAGTGTGTGTGTGTGTGTGTGTGTGTGTGTGTGTGTGTGTGTGTGTGTGTGTGTGTGTGTGTGTGTGTGTGTGTGTGTGT
Organism: Toxotes jaculatrix; assembly: GCF_017976425.1. Taxonomy (NCBI): domain Eukaryota; kingdom Metazoa; phylum Chordata; class Actinopteri; family Toxotidae; genus Toxotes; species Toxotes jaculatrix. Next base: position 6,731,168 of record NC_054403.1, read on the forward strand.
GTTTGTGAGCTCCTGTGCATGTCTGCCATATTTCCGTTGAGCCACCAAGTTTGCCGGCCTGTTTATTTTAGTGCATCAAAGATTATTTTCAGATAATTGTAGTGGCGTGCAAGCCTCACTAGCAATAATTAGCATCACAAATCTCTGAGCTTGTTTGGGAACATCAGCTCATTTTGCTGTTTTTAATTTAATGAGTCTTGCTTCCTGCTCCTTCTCTCCTCCCCCTCCTCCTCCTCCTCCTTTATTTCCACTCCTCTCTTTGAATTCACTGGTGTCCAACTGGAATCGTTTGGTTTGTTTAGATAATCGGATCATTTAGCTGTTTTAATTTCAGACCTCAAAATGAATTTACCCACTCATCTCTCTGCCTTTCTTCTATCCATGATTCTCTCTCCCTCCCTCCGGGGCTTTCTCTTCCTTCCTCTCCCTCTCTCAAATTTCTCAGCTTATTTATATAATCAACTCATTTAGCTGGTTTTATTTTAACAGCCTTTGGAGACTTTTTTTCTGTCTTTCTCTCTGGATGTTTCCTGTGTTTCGTTCATGACTCACAGCTTTGTGTCCGTTTTCTGTTCCTCTGTTTCCGCTCTCTTTTCTTTCTTTGTCCTGCTTCTGTCTTTCCAGCTCTGTCTCTCCGTCATGTTGAACAACCCACTAGATGATCTACATCTTTACGACAGTCTGTTTAGCCTAATTACGCACATTACATATGTGACACTCATCTCTGATGTCTTTCTTGAGACGTCAGATGTGATTTTGCAGCGTATGGGGGCAGCAGGAGATGATATTCAAGGCTTGGATTACTCCATATGCAGAGAGGAGAGGATGTAAACAACAGATCTGGTGTGATTCTACCTTAGTGTAGAAACTACAAAATAAAATTGTCTCATTTGAATGATGTAAAATGGGCTAAGTTAGTATAAAATGAAAAGAAGCCATCGAGTTTCATTAATGTGGTTTATCAGTTTTCACCATTCTTTTCTAAATCTGAAATTTAAATCTATAACTTTATGGGAGGGGGATAATAAACTCTGTGAGGACTCTTTTAAAACTAAAAAGTTATTTAGAAATATTTTCAGAACAAGTTCCTTTTGTCTTCTCCATCTCTCTTCTAGCTTTGCCTGCATTGTTTCACTTCATAGGCTTTTGCTTTTGTTACAGATGAAATCCACCAGCATCTTTAAGTCCTGTCATCACATCAGAGCATAAATTAGAGTCAGAACAAGTTGGAATCGCAGCCTGAAATCAGCACACACATTATTATACTATGAACAGGAAAAATTAAAAAAAATAAATAAATAAAAAATTTAGAATAGACGGTCTTATCAGCTTTGTTTGGAATGTGTCCCATTGTTAACAGTAGGAATCCTGCCCAGCAGTGCGGTGAGAGGTGTAAGTGTCCTGGACAGCTCCTGCATCTCATACAGTGCAGAGTTCAGCACCTTGGACAGCAGCCCTGACACACACACATCCCTCAGATCCACCAGAATAAAGGCTGATCTGTTCATAGTCATGAGCCATTATCACAGCTGAATATAAAGCAGTAAAGAACCACCACATTTTTCTTTTTCCTTCTTCCTCTTTATCCACCATAAAGGTCATACAGGGGTCTTTTGCCTGGAATATGAAAATAGATTTCTCTTAGGATTTAAATAAATCTCCAAAAATACTTTCTTGCTTTTCTTTCTCTTGATCATTTAAACCATACTTTGTTTCTGTATTGCTTTTACTCTTTTGTGTTTTGTAACTTTTAATTGTTGTAGTCTTACACTGTTGAACCAGACAAGTTGACTTTACTTAAAAAAAAAATAAAAAATAGAGACAACAGATTCCCTTAAACATTTTAAGTAATGGATAAACTACTTTGAGTGAAATTGGCTTAAATGCTGAATAGATATGAAGTAACATTTTAAGTTCAATACACTGAAAGACAGATCATTTGTACTTAAAATATTAAAGTTTTGAAACATCAAAATGAGTCTGATTTACTAATAAGCACATAATGCAGTACATTTATCTAAATTTAATTTGAAATACAACAACAGCAATGAAACACATATTGTTGTTTACATATACATACAAAACATTTGATGTGTTGTTTCCATCCTAATATATATATATATATACCTTTATACTTTATGTCAGATCACACTAATCCTACACTTGGAGGCGGATTTTGTAGATTTTTGAATATTGGGTGTCAGTTTGCCTTGTGTCCAGGTTCAGCATCACCTGCTGAACCTGGACACAGGGGCATGATCAGGGACTCCAGGCGCAGTTCACTGGGCCATACAGGAGGCCCAATACCCAAAATACATCCCTGACAACTCTGGCCTCCAACATGATCCCTGCTTTTGCTGGGTTCAGATGAGGAGAAGCCACGTCTCCCTGAAGGCAGAGGACTCCAGCAGGAACGTGTTTGAAGGTGTTCTTGTCAATATGCTAACAGAGAAAAGAAAGAAAGGACATAATGGTCACTTAACATTTGCAAGTAGTCCTCTCATTTTACTGGAGAACTAATAATTTGTTTGCACCGTCTGACTGGAATCACTTAGTGTTAACAGCTTAAAATGTCAACTAAAAATAAAGTCACTCACAGAGCTACTGCTGAAGGACCCCTGTGATCCAGTGATCCCTTCACTATAGTGTAATATACTAAGATACTGTATTCGCTGATATAAATCTGGCTAAGCACTACAGAAGTACTGCTAGCTTCATGTTTTAAAGAGAGCTATAAAAATAAAACTATTACTAATTTACATGTCTCAGTGAAGCAGTGTACCTCTGGGTATTGCAAGAAACATCTCAGACATATTCCTGTGGTTTTTGTAAAATACTGACTGGTTGTTTGATGTTTTACATTGTGATTTAAAAAAACAAAACAAAACAAAAAAAAAACATTCTCACAAAAACTGAGAAAGGCTGAAGCCAAACGGGAAAAAAGCAACAAAAGAAAACATTTGAATTACAAAGTAGATATAATCTGTGTTGGCCTTTCTGGAGCACAAGTGTTGCAAAAGACTAAACTGACAAGATTAAGTGCTCATGTATTTGGGTCTTGCTGCCTTGAAAACAAAAAAAGGGCTTTTCATTGATTGGGAAATTTGATCTCCTCAGTTCAGACGACTCATTGTTAAAGGAACCTTAGTTGATTTTTGTTGCTAATCTATTTATGCAACAGAAAACACACTTAAATAAAAAATACTTTCACTTTGTTAAGATGCTTTACTGTATGTAGCTGGACAATGGCTTTTCACAACAAATGGGAACAAGATGGGACAGAACAGTACTTTGCCAGTATCTTAATCCCACCAATCTGTGAATGTAGCCCCGTCTGCCAAGGAAGACAAAAACTGTCTGTAATTACGTCCAATCAGTGAGAAAGTGTTTAGCTCAGAAAGCCGTTTATTGTTGTTCAGTGAATTCGTGCTTTGCTTTTCTTTATGGTTTCTGTTACTTTACGTCTCGTTCATTTTAATCATGAATCCTTCTGCACACGGACGTTCACACACACACACATGGTTGCACCATCAGGTCACGGTATCCACGTTCATGCTGAGGTCACGCAAGTGGCTGAGGTCAGGGTCACACATGGCCCTCAGCTATGCACACACACACTCAGTCTGTCTACATATGGCATACGCACAAAGGGAAATACACAGACACCTTCTCTGTCTCATACACACACACACCTATTGTCTCCATTCATTAGCTTTGCTTTGCTGCACTGACCTAGCATGGCCTAGACCTACTTTGTTGTTTTTTTGGGGTTTGTGAGTGTGTGTGTGTGTGTGTGTGTGTGTGTGTGTGTGTGTGTGCTGGTGTGTGTTTTGCTCTGCTTTCCAAGTGGAGCATATCGTAGAGGTATGAGGCACTGTTGCTTCCTGCACGTGCACAGAGCCGAAGAGCGGTGTTGAACTACCTCTCCTGGTTGGATTGTTGTCTGTTTCGATAAAGAACACACTGTACCTGAAGGGTAGTGTTTCTGTTTATGTGTGTGTGTGTGTGTGTGTGTGTGTGTGTGTGTGTGTGTGTGTGTGTGTGTGTGTGTACGTGAATTTCTGGAGAGGACGTGCCTCTGAGAACAGAGACACTTGCTCTAGGGTGAAGCTTTTCTTAACCTCTATTAAACCTCTCTCTGTGACTGAGGACACTGTCTTCTAAGCAGACTGCAGCCGCTGACAAAAAGAAGAACATCTTTAACTCGGATGAGAACACAAAGACACCGGCTGATTAAAGGACGTCTGCAAGTTTGATTCGCTTGTGCCAGTGGCGGACAGCTTGTCTTGTGCCTCCCCACTCACACCCATGCTGGTGTGTGAACACACATTCAGTGTAAATGCAGTTATCAGGAGTGTCTGAACAAACAGCTATTAGTTTTTTACTGCAACAGCTTGGGGAGCTTTCGTGCAGGAGGGAAGGTGATAAAGCAGTGAAGACAGCCTCAGTAAGATGCACTCGTGTCAATTAAACGTTGCCTGGTTTTAGCTTTAGCCTTTGGAGGTTTAGTGTCTAGGTGAGTTGTTTAGTTAAGCACCTTTAGACTGGACATAGAGTAGAAGATTAAAGCCTGTTTCAAACCGACTGCATGAAGAGGCTGCCTTCATCTAACCAGTGTGTGTGTGTGTGTGTGTGTGTGTTGGAGCTGTAACTTAACCAGTCTGTAGCGTTCTGGGTTTTTCAAAGAGCATGTTCAGTTGCTGTTTAAAAGCGCTGTGGTGACATAATAACACTGAAAACACCCAATGTCCATAACAGCACCGTGTCCCATGGCTGCGCCACAATAAAAGCTTCCCGCCAGCGAAAGCTTTTACTGTGAAATAGCAGCAGGAGGAAAAGTGTGGTTTGCATTAACAGTAATTTCACACAACAAACAGAGCTCCGATGTGGCCTGTTGGTGAGAGATGAGCGAACGCTGACGGTGATATCTGCTGATGAAAGTCAAACCTGCATGACCACACACGTTGAACCGTTCACTTTAGCAGCAGCGCTCGTATTTATCAAACTGTTGAAGTGAACCTTTTCCTCAGGTAAAAGGTAAAAATAAACAGTCCTGTACCTGACTTGACTTTCTTTGGCATGTTTTGAAATGACTCTTCAGTGTAGCATTGGTCATGGTGAAGAACATATTATCAGAAGTGATACACACACTTCAGAATGAGATTGTTGCCTCTAGAAGTTTTTTTTCCCAATAATCAGGAGTGGAAAAAAAAACAGATCAAGCTGACATTTTGTTTGCTATCTCTTTTCTTTTTATTTACACCGTCTGTACTTATCAGTTATGAACTAAAGCCCCTTACTCTTAGTTTTCTCTGATGTACGGACAGCACACATTCACTTTTCCTTAAATTTTTCCAGTGTTTTTTTTTTTTTTTTTAAACAATTTTCAGTACTTTTATCCAAATGTTTTTGGTCAGAGTCTATTTGTTAATTTCACATTAATGCCTGCTATTGATTTCTGTCAGATACATTTTTCTTTTAGAAAACCTTAGGCCTTAGCAGAATAAACAGAGACTGAGAGTATTGACAGTGGGAGAGATGTAGGTTAAATCTTTGTGTCTGATTCACTAGCCTATTGTTTCTCTGGGCACACATGCATTAATCATGCGATCACTTGAGAGATGCTCTCACAGGTTACTGCTGTACTGTAAGCAGGAGTGAGCTGAGTGATAAATGTGTGCCGTTACTCGGGCTCGTTAGAGTGGTGTAATTCTCAGGCGTTTGATAAATACTTGGCTTGGTTGCTTGAGGAGACCGCGTTGAGTCGGACTCTGCTTTCTAAAAAGGGGTCAGAAGAATCTCAGGTCAGTCCGGTTTTAACCCTCTGTGAGGGCAGAGTCCAAAGGCACATGATGGTATACATACCAACAAAAAAATCCCTTTTTTTTCCCTCTACGACGCAGCCATCACATCTCAGCTAAACTCATTACACAGTTACACACAAGGAGCAGAGCAATACACACCTTCGCTTTATTTATCAATGCCGCGGTTAATGCGACGCTGCTCCGAGACGATTCTCATCTCCAGTGATCAGGCACTAGTTGATTGGAATATTAATGGTATGGTTTAGCTCATAGCTGTGATCTGAATGCGGTATTGATTGTGAAATAACTTTAATGGGAATAGCGTTATTGATTAGTTAATAACTGTGACAGTCCCCGTGGGAGGAATGCATTGATTGTGCATACATTGAAAGAAACACAGCACAGCAGGTTGGTCACCACACACCAACCAGGACAAAGAAGGAGTGTAACTGATCGAGCCAGATAAAGTCTCATCTTGGAAAGTAGATCCGTGTTGTTTCTATGAAATGTTTTTGGTCTTTAGTGTCACCAGTTCCAGTGGCTGCTGGAGAAAATACACTGTGGATGGACCTGGACCAAAGCAGCTCTCATGGTTGTTTGTGGTCTTTCTCCAGATGTTAGAAAACACAGTGAACAGTGAGTCCCAGGGTGAGAAATTAAACTGCTCACGGTGGAACCTGAAACCTGGGATGTTTTCAAATGTCTTTTCAAATTTTTTCGTGTCAATTAATTCCCAACTTTCACAGTGGCTTCGATTCAGGGCTCCACTCGAGTGGGGAGCAGAGAGCCGGGCTTTGTGTATGCAATTAAAGTCAAGGAAGTTATGAGCTGTTCCCCTCTTTCCTCTCCCCACTGAGAGCAAAACAACAATAACTGCTGAACTGACAGAGGGAGAGAAATTCACACACACACACACAAAGACTAAACACACATATTCAGAGTCCTATAAAACCGTTAATGTTCCTCACTTTACCGTTACCTCAACATTTATCTCTTCAGGTCGCTCACTTTACTTTTATAGCTTCTCTTTCTTCTGCTGTTTTCACATCCATATTACTCACAGCACATTACAGTTACATCTACCATTGTGTGGACCCGGACTGAGGCGCTAGGAGAAGTGAAACAACGGGAGCGAAGGGTGAGAGAAGCTCTCAGAAGCGAAGGCTAATAAGAGTGAGATATGAGGTATGGCAGCAGAGAGATGGCTGAGGGGAGAGGTGAAAGGACAAAAAGAGGATGAAGCATAAAAGGAGAAGAAAGAGGATGTTAAAGTAGGGCTGTGAATCTGGCCAGCCAGAGGAGGGAGGGAAGGATTATCATTTCAGAGAGACAGAGGAGAGTATATGTGATGATGGGAGGGCATTTTCCCCTTGTCTTTGTTAGCTAGTTAAATCATTTTCTGATTATGATGGAAAAGAGGTTACTAATTTCCTCAGCTCTTATATGTTTCCTGGTGGTTTATTTCACCTTGTTCTGTACTTTCCAGGCCTGTACAGAATCTAATTATAATCCTTGAGATTTATTTGGTGACACCCATAGTTACTGGTAATTCAGCTCTACCAGTCCCAGAGAGTTCTGGGAGCGAGGAACGCTTGTTGAGCAGCTTGTTAATCAGAAATAAAACATGAGATCAAGTTGGAGTTGGAGGTTTGCAGCTCTTCATGTAACAGCTCACCGTGGCTGCTCCTCACCGTGCCATCACTGCCTACTTTATTTAAAACTGATCCGCTGTCAGAAAAATGGGCAGAACATGACAGAGTCGTGTTGTGAACGACTGTGCTCAGTGCTAACCGTGGTGACACAATGCGTTGTGCTTCTTGTGACTGTTTCACAATAAATCCCACTCTCCCATGTTGCTCCAGCTTAGTGCTTTTAATATGAAGCAGTAGTGTAGTGTAGCACTGGAATGGGTATTGCTGAAAAAAATCATACTATAAAAAGTATAAACATGGGATTTGACTTCATGAAAATCTTAAGGTTTATACTGAATGTTAAATAGTAATAAATCTGTTTGCAGAAGCTGGTGCTCATTTGCTGAAGTGGAAATATTCATCGCCTTCTTGATGCCCTGAGAGACAGGAAGTAGCTCTCTGACTGCTGTTGGGAGCAACCTCTTCTCTCCATTGTAAACAAAGGAGGAAAATAAGATGTAAAAAGAGCATCCCAGCTGACACACACACACACACACACAGCCTCCACGCTGTGGTTTCACGCTGTGGTGCGAACACTCACAAACGATTAGGATGTACCTAAACAGCAGTTCTTCAGCTGAGTGGAGAAAAAGTGATCTCCTCTTATTGTGTAGTTTTCCGTGTTTTGTAGACAAAGTCAGCATGAATGACAGAACACACACACACACACACACACACACTGTGATTCAACTCTCTGTTTTCGTGTTGTGCCTTCCATTTATCAAATCAAACCCCAAAGACAAACTAAACGTGGGTGAATTCCATGTATTGGATGTAACGGAGGCCCTGAAAACCAGTCTGTCTGTCATCTGTGATAACATCTGATGCTTAAAAAGTCCATCTTTTGCCTTTACCCTTCTTTACAGGCAGGAGAGAAACTCCACCAACCGAACACAATACTCGAGGTTTAACCCAAGCTCCGTTGACTTTAACAAAACCTGGTGTTGTCCGGTCTTTAATCCCCTGAACGTGTCTCCGGCTCATTCCCTAAAGCAGACTCAAAGTAACACATCCCCCCTTGGCTCAGCACTGTACAGCTACTGTAGCCGGAATCATTCGGTTCTAATTTTAATCACTTCACATTAATATTTTAATCACTTTAATCAGGATCTCTGGACACTCAGGGCAGAGCAGCAGCAGCTCATGTTTTAAAAAAACGTGAATGTATGTGTGTGAGTTTTTTTAAACTGATAACTCTCAGTATCAGTATTGGCCTCAGAAGTCCAGCACAGGTGGGACTATGCAAAGTACAAGTATGTGTTTAAGACTTTAAGGTCTGTGGATGTTATAAAAAAAAGTAGAGACTGCTCTAATAAGGTCGCTACGGATTGAGATTAAGGTTTAAACTTTAACATTTGCATGTTTACTTGAATTGGCTTGTGTTACTGACATTGATATTGTTATTCTCACCGTTTCTCTGACTCTCTCTCTTTCACACACACACTCACACACACACACAGAGACCAGCATTTGTCTCTTTTTCCACCTCTCTCTCTCTCTTTCTGGCTCATTATCCCTCTCTCCCCCTCTGCTTTGCTTTGAATAGAAATTGTGTGTCTTTCCTGTCAATACGGTATCTACCCACGCTCACCGCTATATATAGGACCTGCCGTCTTCCCACAATCCCCCTCTCCTCTTCCTCCCCCTCCTCCACCTCTTCTATTCAGCCTCCCATCAAACGCGCTCATTTCACTTCAAAACAAAAGTGGAGCGTAAGGGAGGATGAGAGAAAGGGAGGAAGAAAAGAATGACAGGAGGAGGGAGAGAGAGCGAGCGGTGAAACAGGAATAAGATGGATTGAAGTAGAAAAGAGAGCAGGAAAACGACCCAGAGTCAGAGTGAGAGCAAGTAAATGAGATGCTTAGAAAAAGGTTAAGAGAGTAGGGGAAAGGTAGTGGCTAAGTTAGAGAGATAGAGGGGAAAAAAAACAGGTCTCCATCTTTTCCATCTCTTTTATGTTTTTCTCTGGCGTTTTGCTCTTACATGATTATTCCACAGTCACCTCTGACCTTCTTGCTTTTGGCTGCCAGTGCTGCTGATCTGGGAGCTGAAAAGTACGCTGCTCTTACATTTGCTGGAACTGTTTGTGCATGGGAGTGCCAGCTGAATGACTCCAGAGAAGGACAGAAAAGGGTTTGAGGGTAGAATGTAATTAAGAACTTCGGTTCAAGCCCCGGTATTGGCAAACATCCCTCCTGCTGAAGTGTCCTCAAGCAAGATATTGAACCTCTTTTAGCTCTGGGATGCTGTTCTGAGGCTGACCCTGAGCTCCTTGTAGAGGGAGGCGAGAGGAAAGATTTTTTTTTCTTTTTTTTAAGCAATAAAAGGTGATATAATTTAATGCAAAAATCATTTAATCAGAAGCTTCCCCTGCTTTAAGTCAAGGACCAAAGCTGCAGTTTGACTGACAGCTATACGCGTACATTAACGTCTTATACACTAACTGCCAAAACTGTCAAATTTATTAGATAGACTGGAGGCAAAAAAAAAAAAAAAGAAGCAGTTAAAATGGAGAAATTTGGCAGCAAAACTGAGTCAGTTCCAAGAAATCGCCCTGATGAATGCATTCATTCGTGGGGCCCAAGTAAATCCATTCACATTTTTTTGTGTCAAGTTCGTCTTTGGCGAACACTGACACACAAATTATGGGAGGGAGTCGTTGTAGGAAGAGACACGAGGCAAAGATATTGCGTGAGAAGACAGTGAGGGCTCCATGCTGGTGCTGTAAAAGCAGTGGGAAGTTAGTGACTGCAGCCTGGCCTGGCTGGTTTGGCCTCCAGTTTCTGTCAAAACCGTCGCTCCTTCCCATAGCTCAGTCGAATCTGAACCCACTGACATGACACACATGTTTTTAGCCCTACAACTGCCACTGTAAAATTTACAGTGAGCTCAGTGCTTGTGCAGTGATTATGCCCAGTTAGATTTTCTGGTGTAAAGCAAGAGAAAACTTCCAGAGACCGAGTGTTATTTCTATAATTAATGTGAGAACTCGACGTGACCCTGGAAGTACAGTGTGTTAACCCCTCTCAATAATGAGGACAGCGAGAACTGCGTGTGTGTTCGTTTGTGTGCGAATGTGTTTGCGTGCTGAGGCACTTTTGTGGCTTTCTAAGTGCGTTTCCATTTACAGGCACTCGAGGCTGATTGTGTACCTTTCTACGCACATGTCCACGTTCCACATACCAAATGTTGCTGTATCAACTGTAGGTAATGAGTGCTCTGTCATTTTCCGTATTCTAACTGCCCGTCTGCCAGATGTTATTGTGAATGAGAAGAGCAGTGAAGTGTCAGATTTTAAGGTGGGTGCGTGTTTTCGAACACATGAATTATCCTTCTTTAATAAGATGCTCAAACTGCATCCTCTTGTAACTTCCATCCGACAGAAATTTGCAGCGTAGGAAACAGCTGCAGGGGTTCACGTTCATTGCGTAACATAATTTTAAAATGCTGAAGACGTTCTTTAGATCACGATCACACACTAATCCATAATGTACCTGTACTGTTGCTCTGTGTGCTGAGTCCCACTCAAGCACCTTGTGTTATTATTAACGGAGGTCTCCAGTGTAGCAGTATAATGTAAGGTTGCATCTTTGATTCACTGACTCACATTTCGGCAAGAAAAGTAATTTACATTTGCTGCACAATCATCCCACAGATTTTATGAACAGTTGTACAGCAGTAAATCACAATCATGTCACACCTTTATTAGACACAGGGCATCTACAGCAACAACAGCTTTTTGCTTTATGCTTTTAACTGGTCTACATGAGTAATAATGGGAACAGTGCTAACTTCAGTGGGACATTTCTTCCTGTGTAAGGTCTGTTTTTGCTGCCAAAGAAATCTTCATTTATGTACTTTCTCTTCTTTTCTGTCTTTGTTTCTATCTTCCACACACTTGCTGCTGTCTAATAAGTAGTTTAGCTTGTGTTCACAGTGATTTGAAATGCAGGGTGTCAGAAAAAATCATACTAGTATTAAGATGGAACATAAACCGGATTTTAGATGCAGTGCAGTGGGATGAAGCCGCAGCCACTTATATCTGTGCTCCACACACATCGGTGTATACGTTCCTTGCTAGCTACAGATTACATCTGTACAGTTGATACACTGGCATTGTGGGGCAAATGCATACAGACAGCACAAAAGTGTAGCAGCCATTATGAATCAATAACGCCTGGTTTTAAATCTGTTTTACAATAGTATTTCCAAACACTCAACCATTTTTGTTTGGTAGGCCTCCTGAGAAACAAAAAAATTGTGTGATATTTCTTTTTCTTTTTAGGAAAAAGGAGAGTTCTGTTGTCTAGTGAACTCTGTAAAATGCCGAGCACTTAAAGAGAGATCCCAGCCTCGGAGGGTTGAGAGCTTGTGTCCAGAATCTCTTTGCAGCAACTTGTTTGAACTGAAAAGATGGAAAAGGTTGTATTTACTGGCAGCACTGAAAGATTAGCATGCCAACTGTCAAGAACCCTGGGTGATAAACATTGCATACTGAGCATTTTTCACACAAGTGCTTCTAAGTGCCATACAAGAAACAGAGGTAATGCATGGGGTGTTTTAGAGACCATGCACTTAGGTGCAGCAGTGTGTCCTGTAATGTCATTTATGCCTCTAATGTATGTGCAGTGAGCCTGTAAATGCGAAAATGTCATATGTCTTAAATGAATGTGTGTTTTCAAGCCTTAATTTGCACGTTTTGTGCTGCAGTAAACGTAAATCTGTGGACAATATATGCAGATATAAATACATAATTCCTCTCGGTGAGTGTGACCCTGCTCAATATTGAACATATAGAACACATACGCTGCAGCCCTGACTGGCAAACGAAGACGGGGTCAAAAAGGTGCACCCATATATTCGCCCACATACATGCACTGAAAACACCCCGAGTGATGCTTAAGTGGTTAAATATTGAGCGGTAACCTGCCAAGACAGTCATGTTTTTCCACTTGAATCTCAATAAGATGCAGGACCACTTGAAAAGGTATTTCTTTCATTCTGATATTTTCCTCTCTTACCATGTAACACTTAAATCCATCTGCGTGTTACACCAGCTCCCTAATGATACAGCGCTTTATTCAGCGAGGCTTAACTGATTCTAAATGACATAATGTTTGCATCTTTACATGCTCCTTTTCAATCAAAGTCATGTGGTGAAAGCACTGGTAGTGAATTCCTTATGTCCTGGGAATCTCTGAGCTGAGCACGGTTCCATCTGCTTAGCGCTCAGACTAAAGTGATTATCATGTTTGTCTCCATGCATAATACAAAGCCATGTGAGACCGGATTGGCGACTTATATATGTCCTTATAAACCCATCACATGGAGATCGAGATCTCGTTTGCAGGTTTGAGTACAGCAGGAAAAATACAAATCGAGAAAAGACTCACAACAACAAAAAGAGAGAAATAAGCCACAGGGATGAAATGTAAAATACTCTTTAATTTTATTCAATTTTTTAAAATGCAAAGTTGTCTGTATCTAGTTATTTTAACAGGAAATGTTTATGTAATTTGAAAACAACTAAGGGCCAAGCATAGAACCTGGTGGTACCCCATCTGTAAGTAACAGTTGGGTTGATCTGGAACCTCAAGAGTGTAATTTGCTTAGTAAAATATCAGAAGTATCCACTAAGGGTCATCAGTGTTACTACTTTTCTAGTAACATGCTGCAACACTTTAACTTCTTAAACCGACTTTTCACATTACTCAGTTTGGCAATCATTTGGTAAACTTATGCAACTTTAGAAATCTGTTAAATCTTCGAAATCAGTTAATGGAAATATTCCTTTGGTCTACAGTGCCATTAACAGCCATTGAATTACTAATATAACTTTTGGATAAAACTGAATCACAGTTCTGTGATTTTGGCTCAAAACCTAATTTGGCAAAGCTCGATCATAATCACACAGTTTCCTAACCTGCTGAGCACTCATAACCTTCTCAGTCCTGGAGGTGAATACTGTTGGTTTTCCATCCTACCAACCAGATAATTGGACTCACCTTGTGCCTACGGTATAAATTTGTGTCTTTCGGTCTTACTCGCCAAAAAAGTTTTTTTTTTCACAACCTTGCAGTTTTTGTTCATGATGTTTTTTTTGACAATGTCAAAGTTCTGACAAACATTCTACCACTAGATCTTGATGAAAGAACATTTAGAATAATTAGGAACAACAATTTGAGAAATAACGACAGCAGATTGGCTTTGATATGGACAATTTGTCAGAACTATTCGAAAAACAGACAGAAAACAGACATTATGTGTCCGACTCTGCGGTCAGGTAGAGACAGACATTGACTTTTGATGTTTTTTAATGAAACAGCTGACTACAGAGCAGAGGACAAAGCAGATAAAAACACCCCTGTAACTCACCGGCTGTGGTAACAGCACTAATAACTACAGAGGGAGCAGCGCTCACAGGTATAACTGACATTTAAACACAGACGAGACTCTCCCACTCCCATTATAGTACATTGTGTTATTTTAACATTTACAAAGGAGACGGTGTTGTTTCTGAGAGATACACTTCCTGTGCTCCGCCCTGAGGTGAGCTGATGACCCAGATAACCTCATGGCTGCAGGTCAGACACATGGTCAGCTCCTCACACAGCCCAGAGAGAAGAAAGCAGGGAAGAAAAGAAGGGGGGGGGGAAAGAGAGAGGAAGATTAAGGCCGCTCATCATTTTCAGGTAATATATTATGTGGGATTCATTCAAGAATAGATCCATATTTGACTATAAGCTCTCAACAGAGCCTCTGGTTATAAATTCTAATTCTTATGATTGAACACTCTTTAGGCCTTCAGCCTAAAGACGTTTATCTGGATCAGTCAAAAAGAAAGAAGCAAAGAGAAAGAGAAAGGGAAAAAAATAAAAGCAAGGAAGATAAAAATCTGAGTTACTCATCATCCATTATTTCAGTTGACATTAGTCCACATGTTCTAATTGCATATTAGCTCACTTTAAATACCAATATAAAACCAGCTGAAAGTTTTGTTTTTGCTGACATCTGGTGGTTTGTTTTTTCCTCTAGCTGTAGCGATGCACATGCGCACTGTGGGGAGTGACAGTACACAGTGACATCACTTTTCTGTGTGGTTTAAGGGTCAACGCAGCACATTTATGTGCAAACTGAACCACATCCAGAAGTGCAACAGATGTGAAACTTTGAACCAGTGTGTACAGTGAAGCATTGTTTTCCAGCCTGGTATTAAAGACACTCTAAAACTGCATTCATTGATTTTATTACCACCTTATAAAATGTTATGGCAAAACAATGAGCAAACGGTTCCCTGTATCCAGCAGACACTGAGCAATGTCGGACTGATGTAAGTCTTTTAGCATTGTTTTGGCTTTCAGCAACACCTGAGATAATTAGCTGGTCTATGGTTTGGTGTGGGGCAGGTAGTGTTTGCTAACATTAGCAACCATAAGCCACTGGTCATACTAGACTAAGTGCAGCTGAGTGTATTGAATCGAGGAATGGTGCTGTTCTGGCACGAGTGAGTTCAAACAAATGTGCAGTTTTATCTTTCAGGAGTTACACACTGTCACCTGAAAGCAACATTTTTTTTTTGCCAGCAGGGTCTGTGAGAAGTGTGGTCTTTATTTTAAAAAACAAAATATGTCACAAAGCACCTTTAAATGGATTGAAAAAGTTTTCATTTCTGTCTGGTGGACCTTGCTAGGGGCAAGTACAACTCCCAACCTGACACATCAACCTGCACACACAATAAAGCAGTCACCTTGTTTATTAGCATTTGTCCTCCAGCTAAAAGACTTATGGTAGCAATGACTGTGCCTTGTTGCTCTTTGAACATTATTAGGTACAGCAACTGTAACACCCACCTAAATGACCTGAAGTCCCACAGGAGCTCAATAGAATGGATCGGTTTTCCCTCTTTTTTTTCTTTCCTTCTTAACATCGTGTTCAAACTGATGGTAATATTAAGTCCCAGAGCCATTGCTCAGTTCATTAATATGTGTCCTCCAGCTAAAAGAAATCACAATATGGCGTCTCTGCACATATTTAACAGCTGCACCTGAACAGCGGGCCGGTGCTGGGCAGGAAGGGAGTAAACGTGGCTCTGGAAACAGGATTTGTGTGTGAATGTTACTCAGGTGGACACCTTCCTCACATGACAGTGTGGAGCTGGGTATAATATTAAACTGTTAGAACTTTTCACAGCTTCAGAAACAGTCTTGATTTTTACATTTGCAGCAGAAATACATTAATCAGAGCATTTACAAAGTGATTGCTTATTTTACACACACTGTGTGAGTTTGACAGAACATGAAGCGTGATTCAGTGATGATTATAATTGTAACTTTCAGCTGCTGGGATAGACCAGTTCTTCAGATAACTCTAAATAATAAACATTTACTTTTTGGGAGTGAAATTGGGCAGAATGTGGTTTTATAGCATTAATTAGGATCTGATTACCTAAAAAAAAAAAAAAAGCCTCAGTGGAACAGACAGTGAGATGAATAGTGACAGTAGAGTGGGGTTGAGTAAGGATAGCAGCTCAGTGTAGCATTTTTCTGTTGTGTGTGTGTGTGTATGTGTGTATGTGGATATCTCGTCCTGCTGGAAGGGCTAATATATTTATTTAACATGGACAAGCTAATTGTTAGATTCCTTTGAAGCTTAATGAGATTAAAAGAGCAAAGCATATTGACTAAGTTATTTCTCCTCCTCTCCATCTCCTCATCTCCCTGTCTTTTTTCTCTATTTCATGGTATCGCTCCTTCTGCTCCCATGTTACCCTTCTTGTTATCTTCTTTTCCTTTTTCTCTTGTGCCCTTGTGTTCAAGGGGTCTTCTCTTCCCTTCTCTTCTCTTCCTTTCTCTTCTCTTCTCTTCTGTGTTGCAATTGCCTTCAAGAGAAGCAGTTTTCTTTCTTGAAAATGAGTGGCTGTGTTTCTTTTATGCAAACGCTGAACTGATGTTGACCCCCTCTGTGATTTTTAGTCATGTCTTTTTGAGTGTGTGTGTGTGTCTGTGTGTGAATGCGTGCCTACTTCGATCGCTGGGGAGAATTGCTCCTTGGAAACAGAGACAGTAATCTCACATCTCAGCCTCACACACACACACACACACACACACACACACACACACGTCTATTCTCTCTGTTCACAGTGTAATGAGGCAGAAATCAGAGTCAAGCTGTGAACTTATGAAACAAGATGTAGATGAACGGAGGCCTTGCCAAGACTAGAAGGCCGTCAAGCTGTTCTGTTTATTGCCCTCTCATCCCTCTCATATATACACGGCCGTATTGTCAGTGAAGTGGCTGTTAGTCTTTAAAGGCGCAATCTAGAGCGCCTTTGGATTGATGTATTTCCCATATGTATTTCTGATGAGTTTGGTTCACGCACAGAAAATGAGCTTTTGGAAACTTTCTCTGTCCATTGTGACTAAAACTGTCAGTTTAATGCCAGTGTTTGTGCTGTAGATCCTGCAGCCATAAGGAAACCCTCCCTCTGCAATCTCAGCATGTTAGCAGTGTTGTCGTTCATAGAAAGGTGGATAAAGTTTTATACAGTGGGTGGTGATCATCATAAGGCCTTACACGCAGGAATTAATACATACACCAATTTTCTAAAGCAGTAATTGGTGCATTTCTTCTTACTGAGAATCCTTAGATACCAAATAGAATTTCCTTTGTATTTTCTCCATTTTTTTCTGTTCTCATTGAAGGATAATAAGCAAAACCCTCAGCAGCAGAGTGACTGTTCTCCTGCAGAACCTTGTGCTCTGAGTTTAAACCGACTTCTTGCCTAGTGGTCGACCTACGAAGCTATAACGTATCTTTTCTCCTCAAAGTCCCGTCCATCCACGCCCCATGTTTTCTTTAAGCATTTCCACTGTATATCATATAATACAAAGAAAGAATAAATCTGTTTCAATGCACGTTCTCCAAAAAACAGTCTTGGTATGTTTTGGTGAGCAATAAAATAATTAGCCTT
The DNA here is from genome assembly GCF_017976425.1 of Toxotes jaculatrix. Classification (NCBI taxonomy): domain Eukaryota; kingdom Metazoa; phylum Chordata; class Actinopteri; family Toxotidae; genus Toxotes; species Toxotes jaculatrix. The sequence continues at coordinate 6,748,633 of NC_054403.1, forward strand.
AAATAATATAAATAATATAAAAATTATATTCCATTCTCAGTTCTTTCAGCTCTGCTCTCACCATAGCTGAGCATGTAACATGACTACTGCCTGTCATAATGAGTCACAGGAACAGTGACAATTAGTTTTCTGCATCCAGCTTGACTCATAACATGAGCTGACACACACACACACACAGTCAAAAGAGGAGTGAACCAGGCTAACCACAATCAGTGAAATATTCCTTCTCATTCTCTAAGTATTTTATTGGAGCTGCAGCATCTGTTGCTATCATAGCAAGTGTTTTCTACAGATGGGGAAGTGTTTATTCTAAAGTATGTGTTTAGCCTTATTTATTAGTTGGAAAAATGAAAACATGAATAACAAGTTTTCCTTCTTGTTCACTGCAGAGAAATTCTTCTATATTACATGTAAAAATGGCTTTAGGACATACTGAGGCACTTCTTGAAATTCTAAAGTTTGCCTCCTGACATTAAGACTCAAACTCACCAACCTCACATCTTCAGTGTCTGGGCTGAACACACACGTACAGACACAGAGTAAAGTCAGCCACCTCAGGCATGTCAGCAGAATCAAAGATACACTACTGTTAATGGTGAGAAATATACACTGTTTTCAAACTCCCACAGTTTCCTGTCTCACAAACCTTCCCTCTCATAGTGTATGTTGTCGTAGTTTCTTAGAACCTCTTAGAACTTTAAGTGTAATAAACTTGATTCTTTCTTAGTGAGGATTCCTAAACTGTACAGGCCATTTTAGCTGGAAAGGTTTTGAAACTGCTCTGCTTTTTTTTTTTTTTTTTTGTAGCACAGAAGAATCAAAATTCCACATGGTTCTTCAACAAAAGGTGCTCACGTGTGACTGGTTCCACGTTTTTTCTCGCAGGCTGTACAGCCAATGGTACACGTACAAGGCTTTGACTAAAATGGCTTTCTCTCCATCTTTTTCTGTGCCTCCAGACTCCAGAGAAAGTGTTTCATGACCCTGTACCAGACAGCACACTCTAGATCAATACTCAAAGCGTGTGTATGTGTGTGATCAATAACCAATCTGATTATAATTAATGTGGGATTGAATGGGGTGCAAGTAGTATACACACAGTCACACACACACTGGGAAATGCAGGACAGTGTCACGGATGATTTGGGAAGAAAGAGGCAGGGCCTGTGAGCTATGAGCAGATCTTTTTTTTTTTCAGCTCTCCTCTCCTGCTGGCTACATGGCGCTCTCACACACTTCCTTCTCCTTTTGTTGCTTTCATTTCTCATAGCTAAGAGCATTAAGACACACATGCACACATGTCATTCTCTGCATCTGCCTTGTTCATGCTCTCTCCATTGTTCTTCAGTGAGGGAGGGAGAAAACGTCTTGGGAGAGACAGAAAGACTGAATCAAACATGAGGCCTCTCCATTTTCACATTCCTTTATATCTTCAGATTCTAACCTGAGGTGAGGCTTACTCATGAAATGATTGGTCTATCTAACTGTCAATCAACACATCAATAGACCTGGTCCTTGTGAGCAAAATGAGCTATCACACTTGGTTGTGACCTCTCTGTAGAAGTTCTTATTGGTCCAAGCAACATGTGAGGATTGAATCTTAGCTGTGGGGACGAAGGCTGTGAAGAGTTCACTAAAAAGTTGCCTGCGTTATTTATTGGTCATGATACTTTAGATAACTAACACCTGGAGTATAACTTTGTCTTTGCAGTTCCACTTTCAAGCATAACATTATTCATTTGTTCAAGATTGACTTACTGTACTTACAAGTGGGGATAAATAATTAATTACCAGTTACACAGAGTTTTATAGGCAGAATAAAGGGGAGTTTATATTATATATTTTGGGCAAGTATGGCTATTCATTCTGGGAAGAGAATTTCTTATTTTTACTAACATGTTCTCATCGTCAGTTTTACCTCTGAATAAAGTTGTTTTTTGAATATCTGGCTAAACTGTTGTAGTGATGCCTTTTACCATAGTGATACTCGGCTCACTGAGTAAGTACAGTTTGATAATATTGTATTCAAATAATGGACAGAACTGTAGAAATAGGAGTTGTAATAAAGTGATAGTTTCTTTTAAACCCGCTGATATAAAAAGCAGCACATTATATCACTGCTCCCAGCTTGTAATAAGCTCAGTAATATTGTTACTTCTCAAATCATCCTGATATTAAGCATGTATGACTTTTGCAAGGTTAAGAGGCCAATACTGCGTATGAATAATGGCAGAATCTGAGTCTAGCTCTGTGAGACACATGATATTTGGTGATGGTTCATAACTGGGTTAAAATGGTAAATGTGCTTTGTACCTGAGGGAGAGGAGGAAAGGTCTTGAGTGATTAAAGAATCATAGGTCTGATCAATAAAGCATGGAGAGAACGAAAGGGAAAGAATTAAAAAAGAAATGGAGTGGATGAGTGGGAGAGGTCATGATTTAATCCTCAGGGAAGGATGAACTCTGACTCCTCTGATAAATGTTACAGTGTGTGTGTACGTGTCTATTTATATACTTGTATTACTCATGCTGTGGGGATGTAAATCTGTTTACACAGTCACATTGTGGGGACTTCCTTTCCAAAAGCAAGTCCCCACAATGTCAGTTATTACATTTTAAGGTGAAATGTTAGTTTAAGGTTAGGATAAGGTTAAGTTTAGGTTAAGAGCTATAGTTAAGCAAGTAGGGGGTAGGGTTAGGATCAGGGTATTTCTCCAGGAAATGGAGTCATGAAAACATGACTGTGTGTGTGTGTGTGGTGGGGGGGTGCAAAAGAGAGATCAAAGTTAAAAATGAGTTAATAGAATAAAGGGAAAAGACAACCACAGCATATTCACTGACTCTCACATACTGTACATATGCTGGCTAACACACTGTCAGAGCAATGCGTCACGTAAAAGTGTCAGTTTCTTCAACTTTTATTTTCCATTTCTTTCTGTTTCTCCTTTAATCCACCTCTCCACGTCTTTCTCTCCATGCAGCTTATATTCATGTTTTTTTTAATCTTTCTTTTTTCTTCTTTTTTTCCTGGAGAGGAATCTGAGTCTTTTCCTTCTCACCTCTTTTTTCTCAACGGACATAAATTGTTTCTTTTTACTTTCGGACTGTGTCAGCCTATGTCATATTGTCAGGAAAATGCACAGTCTAAAGGAAGTGCGTGTGTTTGTGTCAGACAAGAAAAGATAATAGATGACTTAACAATCTTCTTTATTCCAAAAACAATCCTGACGTATTTGGGACCAGTGTTGCTATGATACTTCATGCAGGTTGCAGAGACAGTTTAGAGTTTTAGGAAAACCTTTAAGCTGCACAGATTTTAATTTAAAACTGCTTCACAGCCTCCAATACATGATTGATAAAATGTGGCCATTCGTATTGCAACAAACCTCAAGTGCAATTGCTTTCACCTCCAGGTCACAGCCAGTTTTTCTGGTTGGAGCGTTTGACTGGAGGCAGTGTGAGTGGAATTTAATAAATGACCTTCTCTTCAGTGGAAAATGACATATTCAGACCCGTTTATTTTATTCTCAACTTCGGTTTTAGGGGAACTTTGGATTTAAAACCGCAATATGTGGGATTATTAAAATCCACCTTCCCCGCTGTGGTGGTGTCAACATGCAGACACAATGCACACCACAACGTCTCCAACCGTGTTCACCAAGGCCTGTGTAATTATTCTACAAACACAAACTTGGTCACAGTGAAACGTCTTTATGTCAAATGCAGTCTTGTAAAACCTCCATTAATAAATCCTTCTTTGTCTGAGTGCGTAGGTTTCCGGGATAAGAGGCAAGTATGTTTGAAAGTAACTACCTGGAAAATTTTTTTTTTTTTTCTATACATGAAATCTTTTTTCAAACTGTTCTGAGGGTCACACTCGAAGGTGGAGTGAAAAGCCTGCTGTCATAGAACTGAAGAGAAATCGAACAAATAGAGTTGATACAGCACGATTTTGGTCATTCTGTTCTCAAAGGCATTCATGGTTCACAAGCCAACATGAACTTCGTTTGAACCACATTAACCCTTTAATGTGGTACAGATAATAGATGGATAGTTACTGCTTGACATTGACCAGATTATCTGTTTGCGTTGATATAAATGACTTGTGTGAGCTTGTGAGCTTTTCATTGTGCATTAGCTTTTAGTTTGTGTTGTGTGTCATCTTCCACTTTATTCATGTTTCTGAAAGAGCAGTTTAGGGAACAGCATCATGGGCGAAACCTTCTGCTTATTCTTGTTCCTCGTGAACACCGTAAGCACAGCGGCCTTTTAAAGTTTCCCTCTGCATTGTATATTCTGTCTGTACCAACCTGCAAATGTGTCAGTTATAAAGCTATAGCACACATGGCAAACGGTATGTTTATTTATTGTTTGTGGTATTTTACTCAAGTGGGTCTTTAAACATGTGTTGTGTAGTGGGCTAGTAGAAAAATGCCAAACAGCTGCTGTTAAATGGTAAAATGGATTTAAAAAGATTTATCCAACATATGTTAGTGCAACACATTTTCAGACTTGAGAGCAGCAGACTCGCTGATACCCTGAGACTTGGACTAAAATCAGTTCAAAATTCATGTGTTTACATTACATGTTGTGTTTACATGGTGAGAGAGAAGACGATCAACGATCAAATTTTGGAGATTTTTTCATCTTTTAATGTCAGCTGAAGCATCCCACAATCCTCGGAGGGCTGTAAAATGGCATACAGGAAGTCAAAGCTGATGAAGCCCATTTACAGCCCGTTAAATAAACACGAGCACATGGTCATCCGCCTCAAATCAAGGCTGATGTTGTTTTGGATTCGTGGAAAGCGTTTTGGTGATGTGACTGTTCCCCTTGTCATCCTCCTCTTTACTTCTTCCTCTCTCTTGTCTGTAGAGCGCCACTGTTTCTATCTGAGAACAAAACAGCCGCCTTCGTCAACACTGCATCACATCTGTCAGCAGGCCATTCATCTCACTGTGTGTATGTGTGGTGTATGTTTGTCTCGGTGTTTGTGTGTCCTTGTGTGTGATGTTTTAGGTGAGTCAGTGTTGGTGCTTTGTGCGTCTGGATGTACATTTTGTATGATCTTCTAGGCAACAAGTTCGTGTTCATGATGGGAATGTGTGTGTGTGTGTGTTATCTCTTAGTTCTTACTGTGTCACTGCAACAAAAAACAGTAAGATGATAAAAAATTAAGCATCATGATTGGTTGATTCATTTACACAGCAGATCAGCTTCAGGCTCATTTAGTGAGCGCAGCAGAAATCAGACACAGTTTGACAGGAGAGACAGTCTGAATACAGACGTACAGGCATTTCTTCACTAACATAAGGATACATCCACCCACTCTCACATATTCACACATACAAATACACACACAAACACTCTCCCAATGATGCTGAAATAAGAGCACACACTTGGAGCTAGTTAAAAATAAACACACGCTGTTTGTGGGTGGGATGTATATCTAAAAATCTATTTTGCGTTCCAAGTCAAAAGCATCCAAAAAGTAACTTCCCAGCAACACATATAAACAGTTTCTGAGGGATTATGTGCATGTGTGAACAGTTTGGCTGTTTTTGAATATGTAAGTGTGTTTACATCATATCACTGCTGGCATTTGTTTACCGCTCCAATCCTCTGAAATCTGCCAAACCTGTTTATGTTGTCTGATTATCTCTGCATCGCCTCTATAAGCACTAACATTTCTGAAATGAGGAATAAAGCCTGATTTGATTTACTTATTCTTTTCTACACAAAACACTTCAGCAGACATTATTACATTAAGTCTTCTCTCCTAAAGGCAGGAGGACATTTTCCTCGTTCTGGTTCTTTAAAAGAGCAAATAACAGGATACAGGATAATAATAACAGGAATAAACAGAAAATAGATCAAATGCACCTGAAGCATTTTCCCCATCCATTTGTCCATTTTCCTCTTATCTGGGTCAGGGTCATGATGGTTAAGTAAGTTAGCCTGGACATACCCCTCCCAAACCAAGTGTGCTGCCACCTCTATGTGGATCTAAAGAAGTCTCCAGTCTAGAGAGAACATTTAATCCCAGCAGCATGTTCTGGGTTTTGCCCCTGAGTCTCTTCCCTCTTGAATGAGCCCTTTAAAGCCCTGGTCCAAGGAGAATCCTTTTAAAGGTCTGAACCACCTCCTGTGGCCGAGCTCCTTCTCTATAGCCAGGTTTCCATTCTAATGTAGCACAAAGTTTAATCAAGTTTGCTGAAAATCGAAAAAAGAAACTCCAAGTTAATGCACTTTTCCATCCGCTACTGTCACATGAATATTAGTTATCAAGTTGATCAAGATAAATAGTTGCTGATGCAAGAGCCAGTCAAGCCTCAGATAAACAAAAACAAAGTAGAAACCATGATTGAAACATGGTGTTCGTGTTTACTTCAGGCAGTATTTAAGGAACGTCCTCATCTCTCCGCACAAATCTCTTTAAAAGGCCGCTGTGCTGAAGATGTTTTCTGAGCTTTCCACCTCAGTCAAGCACTCCAGCCTCCACTACAGCTGCTGATAATTGAAACCTGATTTTACAAAAAAAAAAAAAAAAAAAACAAACTTTTGAGAACAGAAAAAATGACTGAAGCAGCAGAGCAGCTCAGGTACTGACATCAGTTTATCTTGGTTTCATTCATATCCATAACACTCACCAAGACTCTATTCTAAAGCCATTTTTCCAAATTTCTAGTTGTAATCATTCCTGTCAAATGACATTGCTCAGTCCTCTCAGCCCTGGCGTTATTACAGACATGTCGGCGCTAGACACAGCCATTGTGCTCACCCGTTGATTCGATTCTTTTGTTGAGTCGTGACGTATTATCCACAATAGTTGAGAGCTTAAATTTGTTGAGGGCCACCAGAAAGTAAAATGTGCAAGTGCAAACAACTGACTTTTTTTTAAGCATCTTTGTCTATATACTTTTTTTGTGAATGACACAACACAGCAGTTTAAAAAAGTTTTTTTTAATACAACAAAAAGAAACACACATGCAATATAAAAAATAAAGTCCTGTAATGTCTGCTGGTTTGTTTGCAGTGGATGGTTTGGTGGATGAAAACTGGTAGACAGGCGTTTCTTCAGGACAGTGGTGTTTCTCTTCTACAGTTACACAAGCAGCAGCAGCAGCCAGATTTAGCCCCCAGTTTCACTGCTGTTCACTGTATTAAGTGTTGTGGTTGTATAACCATGGCTGCGCCTATTCAGCTATCTGAGCATAGTTCTAGTGTACATACCCACTCGACTGTACCTTGGTAAGGCCTAACCCAGTCAAGGGCCTTCTTCATCAGCCTGCAGCACCACTGTTCTCCCCTCTCCTCCTTCTCACCAGCCTGCAATACTGAACAAGAGAGACAATGAGGGCTCTCGTTGGAAACTCTGGGGCCCGCACTCCATTTTTAGAGACTGTGATATTTTTATTTATTTATTTTTTACTGCTTTTGAGCTTTAGATACAAATTTCCATACATTACTATACTATGGCACTGCTGTACTGTGCTAACCGAGCTCCCTAACATCTCTCTCTCTGTGTGCTTGCTTGTGAACTTTTATACACATTGTTATGAATGTTTTAGTAAAAGATTGAAGATGAAGTTATATTTATCCCAATGAACACAAAGCTTCCAGTTTATGTATCTCTTTTTTTACAAATGGGATTTCACTCATGGCTTGTTTTATAAGGAGTAGTTATTGCAATGTTACTACTGTTGTTCAATATTTACTGTTATACTTTGGTGGCAGCAAATTAAGAGATGCACCTCACTTTCTCACTGACTTACAGACCTGAGATCCCCAAACATGAGCTCAGCAGTTGGGCCCTTTTCCTTCCAAATCCTCTGTGTAATGTCATCAAACTGGCCATGTTACATTTCCAACTCAGGAGAGGGTGTCAGGTGCCAGTTTTAATCCACCAAAATTATTTTGATTTGGGTGTCGTCCCAAAAACCACCACTCCAGCCCCAGTTTGGCTCTAGGAGTGGGACCAGTCATAAAAATACCCATGAAATTATAAATTTCTAGAGGATATAAAAACCATTAGACTCCTGTTGCTTTTAGAGTTCCTCTGAAAGGCAAGAACATTCACAATTTGAACATGATTCATACAGGAGTTCAAGTCCTGAAAACCAAGCTGAAAAACAGTATTTACTAGCCATTACAAAAGATAATCATAGACTAATAGCTGTGGAGCTTTAGAATCAGGATCCCTCATGACTGCTGTCGAGAAGTGATGAATGAACACCAGACAGAGAAAGAGGAAAACGAACCACAGTCATCCACAGTAATTTGTGTCCCTAGAAAGGCCCTAGTCCAGCCTCTGTGAAAAGATGAGTCAAGAGTTTAAACAGTGGGGACTGAGAGAAAAGGGAGACCGGCGAGTGGAGACAGAAAGATGAGAGGAGCCACAAACTGAGTCAGAGAGGGATGATATGTGGGTCATGACTCCGTGGTTTTTCTGTGAATCTGTCTCTTCCTCTTCATTACTCACATGACCCGACCTGACTGGTTTCTTCAACCAGACTCGGCACTCGCTGACTGGATGGATGGGTGGCTAATTGGCTGGCTAACTGATGGATGGGTGACTGATCCGGTGTCTGTAAGACTTTTTTCTGGGTGGATGGAGAATGATGATGGATGATAGATTGATGAATAATCACGCATGCATGGACTTAATGGATGAGTAAGAAGTGGATGTATGGGCAGCAGCATCTATAAATGGGCCAACAGACTGAATTGGTCTTGTATGTACTGGTATCTAGTAGCTAATGGTGTGCTTTGCTCTTTTTTTTCCCCAGTCAGGCATGAATGAGGGTCTAATTAATTTAACACATAGTTTCTAATGTTTATCTCTGTGTAGAAGACTTGCAGTGTGCAGCCGGTGAGTGAACACATTTAACTAACATCTCAGTCCATTAAAGTTAGATGGCCCTCCTAACTTCTCCCATTAATTTGCTACAGCTTTTGTCTCTACAAGCCTCATCACCAATGAAATTAGGGATGGATGGAGTTATTTCCAGGTTAGCTGCTTTGGAAAGATTGGTCAGCAGCTGTGTGTGGCGTCTCGATCAGCTGGATAGAAGGAAGGAAGGAAAGACATTGTAGAGTAACACCTTGTCTCAGCAACACAAAAGCAGCAGCAGCTGTGGGTTGTCCATCAGCGTCTGCACATAATTCAGACAGTCAGTCTCTGTGCACTCAGAGACTGACAAAGCTCACAGCCCCATTTACATCATGTGAAGTAAAAACAGAAGCAAAAATTACTTGTAGTGTAAAAAGATGTGGTTTCAGTTCTGTGGACATAACATGTGAGTAAAACCATAAACAGCCATGATGATTAAAATCTATATCCAGGTTGTTCCATTGCAACCCAGTCACCAGACAACACACAGAAACTGGACAATTCTGCAAAATCCTAAATAATGATTAAATACAATGTTTTGTCAGGTTCAGTGCCAAAGATTTTATCATTTACTTTTCTATAATATCTCTCCATAGCATCTAGAGTATAGTTAAAAGAGCTCTCCATCACTGTATAAGTGGACTTCCATAGCATTATCAATTTCATGATGGACAGTTAAAAAGACGGACCAGAATCGTGGCTTATTGAGGCTGGATCATCATCCAGGTGAAGGGGGCAGCTGCGTCGAGGAAATGCTGCTAAGTTCTTCCTAAGCAGATACATCCCCTACAGCCTCGTCCAAAATAATGTTTGCTTCAGGTGAAAAAGGTTTCGGTGGTTAAACACAGGTGGAGATGTACTGATGTATCTGACTTGCCACCACAGCCTCTCAGAATGACCGCTGTACATGTCCATCAATGCCGTGCGTTGTTTTCTGGGTGTATTAGAGTGTCTCTACATTGTAGTGTCAGAGTTTACTTAAAGTCTGCCTGACAGTTGGATGGAGCTCTGTCAGTGTGCTGCTCTGGTTGGAGGGGAAGGGGAGATTAATGGGTTTCTGTCCCAGGCTGAGAGGGCCCTGACCTGGACAAGGACAGAAGCCTTATCCCCTCTCTGCCCTTCAACATGGAGAGAAGAGAGAAAATCAGGGAGCTAGAAAGACAAACAGAGGGAGAGATCACAAGCAAGGCAATGCACACGTGTCCATCACATCCATGCTCCTTTGTTTCTTTGTAGCTCCCTCCGCTGCCCTCCTTCAGGAGTCAGTGACTCCTTCTGTCTCTCTGGGCATCTCGTCATCTCTCTTTATTACAGTGTCAGACACCCGGGGTCAGTGAGTTCATCCAGAGAGGCAGACATAAGTGCATCAGCTTCTCATAGGAGGAAGAAACACTGTGGTTTCGTCCTCATGTGGCACCCAGGGCTCACATTCTGCTGAACTCTGGGTGACTACTGACACAGCCTTCATAATGTGGCTGCATAATGAAATACTACAAAAAAAAAGGCGGTTGGCATTGCCGGATTTGTCAGTCAGCCGCAGCGGCAAACTGCTTTCCATTTGCCCGAAGGTGATTTTGATGTACAAGGACAAGAAAAAGGGCAAAATAATGGGGGAAGTACTTTTAGCAAGGTGGGACACATTTCAGTGTGATTACGCTCTGTTTTGAGGAGTAAAAGCACTGACATAAAATACTTGCTGGTGGTAATAGAGCCCAGTTAGGACATTTATATGCCTTAATAGCATTTGTGTATGACTTTACTGGATCTGTGTAGGACAAGTCACAGTCACAAACTTTGCTTTGGGTATTTCAGGGATTAGCGTGCCACAGTTAAGAGCACCTAGTTTGTGTTTATATATGGGGCGTACGATACAGCTGCTAGTTTTGGGAAGAAACTCACTGAGTTACAGCTTTGAATTTAGTTAATGTTGGGTGAGAACCAGGCAGTAACTTAAAGGTGAATGGAAGGGAAAGACTAGATCAAAACCTAGTATATGGCCCTGGATGAAATAAAGGATCATTTTGGTGATACTTCAATATACCTTTTCTCTAGCAGCAGCAGCATCATGACAAAACCTGGGTCGATGAGCAAATGCCTGCAGAGCTAAGACAGTGAACATGGAAAACATTAATTCTGCGAAACATAAGTGTGTTAGCATTGTAACTGTCGCAAGATTGAGCAGCACTCAACAAGCAGACATCAAGTGCAAAAGATCACTGGAGTGTTACAACAGCATGTCTGAGAACAACACATTCAGACATGTTATAACTGATGACGTACAGGGTACTATAGGATGAGATTATTCTGTTATGTTTCTTCCACCTGCAATATAGCATACTTTTAAAAGGAATTGTTGCCCTTCTACCACATAATGTAATTAATATGAAAATTAGAATAAACATGATTTTATGATTAACTATCAATCACATTTCTGTGTTCAAAGCCAAATTTCCTGTGCCAAGAAATCCCAGGAGTCTTAGGAACAGAGTTATTTCTTTGAGAATAATATTCTTGAAATCATTCTGTCAACCCCAGTGACTAATAGTTTTCAAACAGCAGGTGAAATAGTTTTTCCTTGTTTGACACTGCAGATAACAAGTTATTTCTCCTTAGACCATTTCCTGTAGGGCCACTGCGTGTTTTACATAACCAGTTTTAATCACATTTATTGTCCTTTTGTGAAAGGTCCACAGAAGCCACGTCATCAGCACATTCAGAGACGCTGTGAGAGTATGAATCCAGAGTTCATTAACCTACAGGGAAAAATAAAACTGTAGTTAACAGACATCCCTGTGGAGCTCCCTGTGCTAACAAGGCTCTGCTCCGAAACACTGCAGATCCACTGAAACGGACCCTCTGCTGATCTCTCCATTGAACAGAAAGACTTTGATCCAGTGAGGCCTCTGTTAACACCCAGGTCATTCAGTCTTTTCAGCAAAGTGTCAGTCTTTATTCAATTAAATGAAAAAGTACAATTTAAGAACACAGCTCTACCAAATGCCATAAGACTTTGTACGAGTTTTGAACAAAATGAAACACAACTCAGACTGCATCATCCGTGAGCCTTATGAACTGCACTGGGACAAGAGATTCTCTGATAAATGAAAGGAAGTGATTTGCAACAGTAATTTTCATTTTTAGCATAAAATTAATGTTTGTGCTGTAGGTCTGAAATCATTCAGTTAGCTAGTTGTGTGTTTTTTGTATTGGCACTATTAAGACTAATTTTGACCTCTGACAGCAGTTTGTAGGTACCTGCCTTTTTTCCTGTTTCATGGCCTGTGATTTTGCCTGGTCTGATACTGGCACTGCTAAAACTTGTATTAAATCCACTGCTCTTAGTTGTGCTCACATCGTGCCAAACCTAATATACATTTCCAAAGAAATATTTTTATATTTTGAATTATGGGTCCATTTTAACCTTCCCCATGAAGGAAATTTAACTTGTCTTCTGTGCAAGGTGTCTGTACAAGTGTCCTCCAGATTTCCCAGTGCACTCTGCATCAGCAAACTGTTCGTAGCTCTTTGTTTGGCACTAACATTACTGAGTGGCCCTGCCCTCTGTAAAATTTTTCAGTCAGCCAGTAAAAATCCTGCACCTGAAAAAACTTCACAAAATGCCCATTTTGAAAATAACATTTTAGCAGAAAAAACATTGTGGGTTTGTTCATTTTTATTGACAGAGGTTGTCCGAGTGGCAATTGCTCTTTTTGGCAACGAAAACATGCCTTTACTGAAATGTTCTTTTTAGAATGGTTACGGAAAAAAAAAAAGAAATGTAGGGGATGTTGTTGCAGCATTATACTTACGTCACACCTTTCTTGTCTTCAGTATTAAATATAGACTTGTGTTGTTTCAGGAAATGACCAGAGTTGTGGTTTTTCTGGTGAGGACAGTCTGCACATACAGTTGAAAATGACCGATGTTGAATTAAAATTGCACCACCAAATCTATATGTCTCTGTCATCAAAGTGCCAAGAGAATATTTAAGCATTTGAATTATTAACTACGTTTCATTCTTGTGTGATATATATTTGGACAAAGCAACAGAAAAGTGAGAAAAAGAGAAAGAACAACAAATATAGAAATAACAGAAAGATAGTAAAACCTGATAGAGAGATAAAATCTGTGTCTGGTTTACAAGTGAAGTTTTAAATTTAGATGTTGGCAGCCTTTCCTCTGTGAAACCTCATTACACATTTCCAAATTAGTTGCTGGATAGATGGAAAGAACAGAGGAAGAAGGGAGAGGTGGAAATAAAGAGCTAGTAAAGCAAAGAGAAAGAATGAAGCTAATGAGACGGACAGAAAAAGGAGCGGGTATAGAAACATTATTTTCTCCTCCTGCATCACATAATGATGTTGTATTATCTCTGAAGCTAAAAATTTAAGCTGTGCTGATAGAGGAGGAACAACAGCATACACTTTCAACACCTGTTTGTCTAATATGTGTATTTTTAACAGGCTGACAGGTTACACTACCTGGATAGTTAGCTGGACAGTTAGCTGGATAGTTAGCTGGATAGTTAGCTGGATAGTTACAATGATACAGTGATATTTTACAGCACAAATTGATCTTTAACCATTTTCCAGTCAATAAAGTCAAGAAATCTAGGTTCTTGCATAGAACACTGAAAGTTTAAGTTACATATTATGAAAATAATGCTAAGTTTCCTATGCTATGCTATGTTTAAGCTCAAGGTTTTCTTTGTGGAATTTGATCTGTTTGGCTGTTCTGTCACGTATTTCTTGATAGGAAGCTAAAAAAAATTTTCTTTCTTTCCTGTGTCAAGATAAAAACTTTTCTATTTATTGTCCCCTCTGTACTCCTCTATTTTCCATCCCATCTTTCACCTAGAAAAGGTTGAAACCTAATTAGAAGTCCAGGTGAACATATTTGTGTTCACAAGGCTGTGTTAGCTGCTGTATGTCTGGACTGCCAGCCCAAAATTCATTAATTTGGCGACTTCTTGCTCCCAGTTTGCATATTATACACACACACACACACACACACAGTATCACTGCCAAAAGGACAGAAGGCACAATTATGTCAAGGTAATGTTGCAAGTTAAAGGATTTGAGCTCATTGCTTCTGTATGAAAACCTCACAACTGTGTTTTCACATGAATTTAAGGTCCACATCATCATTAAACTGCTCAGTGAGATGTACTCTCACACCTGTGGGTGAGAACTGAATCATGCGTCTTTGACATTCGTACTATAAGACAGATGCTATGTGTCAGCCACATTTTGTATGGACTGTTCTGATGACAAGTTAGCTGCCATTTAGATATTTGGTCATCTCTTCTTAAAATGAAATCCAATGAAAACGTAGTAAGGAGACATGGCAGATTTTATTAATGTTGCTATATTTCCAGTGACTTAATCATCTAAAGAAAACTGAAATACAACATAAATGTCATGTAAACCTATTTCCAGCAACAGTAAAAGCAGTTTCTATGAAATAAAATAACCCATAAGTAGTGGGATGTAGCCTGTAGCCACAGTGTCTGAACAAAGAAAAGAGCAACACCTCGGAAACTGAAAATGACTGAAATGAAAGTGGCTGCTCCTTGGGAACTGCACTGAAAAACATCACAGCGGCGAGGGCTCAGGTATCGGGACTTTAGCATTTCCAAGCTGTTGATCACACTCATTTATGCAGTCAGAAGCCTTGAGGAGTGCAGAATTAATTACTTCAGCTTGGTGACCAGAGGATTGTGCTGCATGAAAGCTGAAAAGATGAAGAGTGGAAGTGAGGGAAAGCCAGATCATCTGCTCATTCAAGTCCAGCCGACTGTCTATTGCTGCCTGCCTCGGGGTGGTCACCTGACCTCCCCAACCGACGAATCCCATCACTCAGTTCCCCCGCTTCATGAATTCTGGCATTTTCATCCCTAGTAATTATGTGCATCCTTATATCCTCACAGGGTCCTGTCCAAAAGCACTGTGCAGATGTGTGTGTGTGTGGTTGTGTGTGGTTGTGTGCAGCTGTGGAGTCTGACAAGTGTGTGTGTCTGTGTGTGAGTGTACATGAGGGATTTCTGTATAGCTGTTGTACAAGTGTGTCTTTGGTGCAGAGAGGATAATTTACCTGTGTGTGTGTGTGTGTGTGTGTGTGTGTGTGTCCTTAAGCATGACGAACAATGATTACATGGGCAGAGAGAGGAAAAAGAAAAAGGGAGAATGAAGGGGTAGAGAAAAAGAGAGAAAGAAAATCAGTGTGGTGGAGGAAAGAATGACATAACAAAAGAAAAATACAGAGGAAGAAAACAATGGAGAGAGAGAACAATACAGAGGAAATTAAGCAAATGTAAGATAGAGAGAAAAAGCTGAAAAAAGAAAAAGAAAAACTGATCATCCACTTAGAAATTAAATGTTAAACTTTTTGGTGCAGATGAATCCACACTGAAGGTGGAATTAAACAGGCTGCTGTTACCGTGGTGGCATCGCTCTTTAAAATCTGTGTATATGTATCTGTGTAAATACTGTAATGAATGTAGGAATAGCTGAGTAGCTGTCGCCAAGAAATATAATCAGGAGATCCCGTAGCACCTGTTACATGTTGAAAAATTTAGAGAGATAGAGATAAAGGTATCGATCTGAACCACTTCATAATTTAAATGTGCTCCACTTTAAAATTCATGTCTTTTCACCTTCAAACCACATTGGCAGTTCTGTGCTGTTGGCAGAGGAAAAACTAAAAGGCCACAAGCTTCTAGTCCATGAAATTCATTTCACTTTAAAGTGAAAGTGTGTCATTTTAAAAGAAGAAATAAGACATTCTTCTTCTGGGTTCATAAGCAACTAATCACACCCTTGTCCTTAAAGCCACTTAAATACATGTCCTTATTTGATAAAATATGTTGACAGGACATGTTGTTAATGTTATAAAATTATTTACATTTATACAATAGTTAGTGTATATTTTTTTAATAGTGGAATATACTAAGGGCATGTTTGTATCTATTACTCTGCTTTAAAGTGTTAGAATACAATGATATCGTCTATAGTTTATGACATATGTAACGGATACAGAGCCATAACTGTGAGTAGAGCAGTGTCATATTCAAACTGGATGATTTCCACATTCATGTTTGATACATTCATTCATTCATGTATTGTAAGGGCCGATCGTTGACCGTGACCAGACATGAATCCACCGCTGGATTAGCCAATATTATACACTGTTTACTGTATAAATGATGGTGTATTTAACTGTGCTTTGATACACATGCATCAGTAAAAACACAGATTGACTTACACACATAAAACCTAATGTAATTCCTAAGTTCATCTGAATGGAGGATGAAAAAAATCCCTTTAAAAGCCTCACATAGTGACAGTTTAAGGTTTTAAATGAAATTAATATCTTAAATACATCTATTGCGTGACTTTTTTATTTTTTTATTTATTTTTTTCTATGCAGTGAGGTTTCTTGCTTGTTCATTCTCGCAAGAACACAGAATAGAGTTAGTTGTACAACACATCCTGTTTGCTTTACTAATCAGAGACAGACTTCATTTCCCTCAACGGTTAATTTCCACTTGTCCTGTTTCTTATTCTGCCCATTATACAGATTTCATTAGCTAATCTCAGTGGGGAAAAAAAAGCTTGTTTTCCAGATTTTGTTTCATTTGCTTTGGTTTTAACATTAAAATTGGCTTTAAATTCACTTCCAGTGAGGATTAAAAAGCTTCACAAAAGTGTTGAATTTGGCACTCTGAAGGGTGAAGTAATCCTAAAAAGCGATTCAGGGTTGGAGCCTGATGAATGAAGCGGAGAAGAGATGATCAGACTTGAAAAACAACGTTTTACCCTTCAACACTGGCTTATTTGCTTGAAGATAATATTAGGCCTTGATCTTCTTTTCCCCTCTATATCTTAAATATTTGGAATCACATCAGCTACACTGCATGCAGACCAAACATCCGTGTTCACTGTTTAAAATTTGTATATTTAGAGTGAGACTTTGAATTCATTATATCACCAGTCCAAGATAAATAGAGAGCAATGGAAGAAGAGAGGCAGAGACCAAACCAAACACTGTATGCTCTGATGAGTTTGTCCTACATAGACCGTCGTAGCCGTACAAATATTAGTTTGTGATGATGTGGTGTGAGCTCAATGTTTTTAATTTCAGAACCAGCAGAGAGGAGAGTAAGAAAACACAGAGAAATGAGAGAATAATCAAACACAATCTGTTCTTTTGCCTCATATTCATCTACTGATGTGAAATCCATATACCATTGAAAATCAGCCACCAGAAAAGACCATCACTAAAATTAATGATGTTAAAATTTGCACATATCTCGGCACCTGACTGTTCCAATGAGTTAGAGAGTAATCATGTTTCCAGACTGTGACAGAATTGTATTTTTGACCATATATTTTCTCCTTATTTTATGAACTATCAGTCCATCCATCCATTAGCCATACCATGATCCTTTGAGGGTCGCAATAGGGCTGGAGCCAGTCTTAGCTGACAGGGGGTAAGAGGTGGACAGGACAGGTCGCCAGTCTATCACAGGCCTTCACCAGTGACATGTAATAAGTTGTGGTCCCCCGTTGAGTCCCCCCTACACACATTACCCCAACTTGTTTTTCCCAGAGCCCCCCAAACCCAGCAGTATTCCTGCACTAGAGTACTGCCCAGCACATAGGCAAACAGTGTGCTGTATGTCAACAATAACAGCACCAACAACACTGCAAGGCCTCTATAGAAAAATCTGGATTATAGGTGGAAGTAAACAAACTACCGTTACTTCCATTCACTCTAATTCATCTGAATTAGAAATCAGCATTATTTCAAATACTATTTAATTGCAAAAAAGTACAATATTAATGCCCAGTATCCAGTATCAATCAAATTCCATGTCAGAACGGTAGCTGGCGGAGAGAGAGACAGGTAGAGAGACAACAGAAATACAAACAGACAAAAAAAAGGTGACAATCAAAGGGACAGACAGGGAGTTAAGGAGGATTTTCTGTTCCTCCTCAGCTGTATAATCTAGACCATCTGTGTGTATGTTTACCTCGCTAATGATGACAGCGGTGGAGTTTTTTTTCCATTTGCATGTGTGTTTACACATATACCTGTGTGACTAAATATTCTCTGCTAATGATGACTTTGATGTGGCACAAACACAGAAACACAGACACTCACCGCAAAAAATAAAAATAAAATAAAAATAACAACTCAAATGCAGCAGCCCTGACTAGAAAGTGACATTGTATTTGTTTGTTGGGGCCATTTTTTAATTTGACTGTAGCTTTTCACACAGGGATAGTGCAGATAATCAACTCAGCTCAATTTATTCCCAAACACCAAACGTGTTTTCTCACGTATTTTTTTGTTTTGTGTAGACCTTTGTTCACTGAGGATTCTCAGTGACACATGAAGCAACATAAGAGACTTTGAACAGCAAAAAAAACTGCACATAAAAGTCAAAACATATCTCAGCAAGTCACCGAATGAGTTCAGATGCTTTATGAAATACAGCCATTAATGAATGTCTCTGCAGTTCAGTTTTGTTATTGATTCTGGAGTGTATCTTTTAGGTTATGAATTTATTTATGAAGTAATTTTTGTGGTAAAAGTTTGACTGGGCCTGCACTTTTCACCAGGACCCTTGGTATTAAAACAGCTAATCTCTGCAAAGAAGAAGTGACAAAATAAGACTTGCAGGTGCCCTGTGGAGTTTTCTCTGGAGTTATGTTTGCATTCAGCGTTACTCCCCAAAATGCACTGGGCCTCATGCAAGAACCAGTTATTCAAGTGGCATGTACGAGCGATTTACAAGAATCTGTGGCCGTCACCGGTTTTCTTTTACTTAGAATCTTCTGAACAACAGAATTTATAAGTGATCTGGACGGCCTTTTCTTTGCAGATGGAAAACACACTTGCTTTACTGAGAGTTTTTTTTTTGGGGGGGGGGGGGTAATATTCTTGTTGGCATATTCTGTCACAGCAGCTCCTGCTTCCTCTCGCTCCATCATCTGCCTCAGGGTCTTCATGCAGGTCTCTGTCCTGGATCATCCTCTGTTGCCCTTGACCGCCTCACATATTAGTCAGGCATGTTTTAGCATCTAACTTCATGTAGCATGAACCGTCAACCCTCTTTATTTCTGTAACTGTGCTGTTCAAGATTCAAGATTCAAGATTCAAAGGGTTTATTGTCATTTGCACAGTAAGGAAACAGGTTTCCCTGTACAATGAAATTCTTACTTTGCTCTTCACCCAGAATGCCATACAAAACGTTGTAAGTAAATAAAATAGATAATAGTATTTACAAAATATTAATAAGAGCATAAGTGAAAAAAAAAAAGTTACACAAAATATAAAATATAAACTGTACTGATACAGTGCAGGTGTACACGTCATTGATATTGTTACTATTATTATTGTCTGATTGTTGTGGATGCACTAATGTGGCCACTGAGGCATGCGGCTGAATTTGTCATGTTTAAAACATTTAAAATCCTTGATATCTGACAGCAGATCTGAAGCTCCACAGTGGGAAAGTCTTCTTTTCACTCGTGTTGATCAGGTCAGAAACTAGTGATAAACCACAGGTTTGTGCAGTGAACTGAGTTTGGTGAATCCGACTTTGAACACCCGTAGGTCTCTGAGAAAAAGTAGAAGAATTTTAGGACAGAAATATGAAAATGTCCTAGCATGAGGACCAGTTTGTCCTTTAGGTCTAAAAAAATGTGTTGATTGTATTTTATTTCCTCATAAAACATTTGCAAAGCTGAGTTTTTAAAAACATGTTTTGAACTGTTCATTGTTTGAGCGTTTGCTAGCTTGCAGTCTTCTCCTTCACCGCCTTCGTCTGTGCCTGCCACCGTTCAAAATTACCTAGTGCATCTTGAAAATCATTCTGTTAAATTATGTATCAATAACTCGGTCAAAGTAATTGCTTAAAAATCATTCATGCTTTCAGGCTACAGTTTTGCAAATATCTGGGTCACTTAACACGCTGATGTATTCCAAAGAGGGTCTTTCAAATTAGTGTCTGAGGGAAGGACAATCCAGCAAAGGAGTGAATGAATTACTGAACCTTCTCAGTAACCACTTACACATTAGCACTCTTTGATTAAAATAAAAGCCGTTTCTACTGTGTTCACAATGGCCGACTTAATTCATTCAACCACCTCCAGTGAAATCACATACCCACAAACAAAGTATGTGTGTCACTGTTTTTCTCTTTTTTTCCTGCTGTGTTGCACACACACACACACACACACACACACTCAAGCAGTGTTGGTTAAGTAGATAGTGCAGTGTCAGCAGTAGTGACATGTTATTACCTGGAAGACGAGAGCCTTTTGACATGTGGCTGTGTGTGTGTGTGTGTGTGTGCGCGCGTGTGTGCTTTCCATTTGTTTGGGTTCCATTGTTGCTTGCTGCAAGACTGCTGACACTTCATTAGGAACACACCGCTGTGTGTTTGTGTGTGTGTGTGTGTGTGTGTGTGTGTGTGTGTGTGTGTGTGTGACTGACAACTGCAGTTTGTGTAATCACAATATAATGGCAGAGCTACACAGAATCAATCATTAGACATAATTAAAATGGACAAAAATGGAGTGAGGACAGGTACAAAGGTAAAGTAAATACAGGGAGGTGGAGAATGAAAGACGGAGGGAATGGACAGAAAGATGGAGAGAGAAGAGGCACGAGGACACATCCAGAAAAGCGTGAGAGAGAGATAATGGATGCTGAGCGATCATTACCACTTCCATAAATGTAAAGTACTGCTGTTAGAGTAGTGAGCCATCACCCATACTGATGTTAATGCAAAGTGCTTTAGTCATGCTAATTCGATTGCACTGACAGCCATGTCAGAAACGTGGATGCAGAGGACATTATCCATATGATAACTGACTCAGCTGACACCCCGTGGGCTTATTAAAGTCCTCTCCATACAATTAAAAGTGATGGACAGTGAATATCAGGTTGATATTCATTGCCTCGCCCGAACATGGCTGCCACACACTTTCAATAAGGTTGTGCGAATCAATGTTATACCTGTCGTTTGCATAGACAGTCACTGCCAGCTCTAATGTTAGTGCTAAGTGCTGCTGTGGCACTCGGGTTATTATGGTGACAGTCATGTCAGCGGCTGATGTTGAGGCCATTAGCAAAGTGCTTTACAGAATTAGAAGGGACAACAGGCTGCTTATTAAGGTCAGCCCAGGAACTTGTAGCCTGATGGCACCTGGTCCGACAGTACAGTGGCTTCTGATGGAGTTGTCAGGTATCATTTATTCATGATCATGAAAATAAATGGACTTACATAATGAAGTAGGATTTTTATTTTTTTGCTTTACCCTAATTATCACCACATAATAAAATGCAAAGGAATTATTATTATTATTATTATTATTATTATTATTATTATTATTAAATAATAATAATAATAATAATAATAATAATAATAATAATAATTGCAGGGTCACCCACAAAAAAAGTTGCCGCTGACACAACTTTTCAACACAATGCAATGTCAAACATGGCCGGTCAAATACTTGCAAGCAGGCTCACATTCCTGATTGATGACTTTGTAATGTGAATGGTTTAATGGTACTGTTACATGTACCTTACAATCATCTACTCAGCTTTCAGAGTCACTGGTGTATTACTCAAACTGACTCAGGAGGAGGAGTCATTCAATTGACTTTTGAGTTTTAGTTATGGGAAGAAATATTCCTGTGAGGTCATGCATTTATAATGCATTTTTGTATTTTGTAAAGTTACACAGTTATGGTGATGATATGATATCATCCGTTCTATGTCACTGATAATTATAATTCCTCCCAAAACCCCCAAATAAGTCCCCCAGAATATGTGTTGGTAACCGGAGTCTATTTACAAAGAGTTTTTTTGTTATTTGAGACTTGAGTAAAAATAATATCTAACATAAAAATAAAAGTCTTGTTTTAGTGTGAGCACAATGTCTCCTGCTGTTGCACTGTTGCAGCAGCCTGAGGACACAGGGTTGCACACATTAGGCCAGTGAACAGGTGTTTAATGGAGTCTGGACAAATACACTAAGACCTCTGCTCTCACATCTATCTGTCACACACACACACACACACACACACACTCACACACGCAGTAAACACAGAGGGAGAATGAGAGGGAGACCTGCCGTTGACATCTATCCATCATTTCTCTCACGTACACACCACACCTCGGGATGCTTGAACACACACACACACGCGCGTGCACACGCACCTGCTGGTCATTGTACGTGCTTGTATGTCCATGCTCCGTCCTCACAGAGGGAGGCCCAGTAATGAACAACAATATGGTCCGTCCTAAATTATCTCCCCCTGTCCACTCTATTAAAATGTCATAGGTCCGAATGTTAATATCTCCCTGCTGTGGTTTAGCAGTGACATTTCACGACTGTCCCCTAATTTCTACACAACTGAATACAAATGATCTGATTTTCTTATTCACTCCTTGAATTGAACTTATTTATACATAAAGAAGGTTTTCCTGAATAATTGCCAACAAAGTTTAATCATTTCTTTTCTACACTGAGCGCAGGAGCTAATGTAACATGTGACAGAAGGATGGCTGGTAAGACAGTAGAAACACATAATCACCAAATTGCACTAAAATACTTGATTACTGGATGAACGCCAGCTGGAAGCAGAACGTGTGGCAATAAGTGCTTCAAATAGCTTCTGAAGTTTCAGAAAAGTGTTGGCTCACTGTGCTGTGTGCTGGTAGGTGGAAGCTTCTGAGGACTAAGTCCTGCTGCAGATTGTGAAAATGTATGAAAACTGGCATTGCTATTTTTTTTTTCTGTGAGGAAACAAAGGAGTAAATAAAAGGATACTGGGGAGCTGTTGTGACTGAAAAGCACTAGCTATATTTCTCGCTGGTTTCCATATTAGCAGTTAGCTTTCCAGCTACAGTAGTTCATGAGGCAGCCCTGCGATTAGTCACTATGTCACCAAGCTCCTAGAACCAAATATTTAGCTAACATGCACTGATTCATTTTGCAGTGCCGCTCTGTGATGGGACTGGGCCTTGAAGCTTTAAAGATGTTTTTGCAGACAGAACTACAGAAACGTATGCTACAGATAAAGTAGCAGAGGACCAGCACAGCATGTGCTGAAGTGAGCTGGAAGAAACCCCTTTCATGGCAGCTGTGGTAGCAGCACCACTCACCACCAAGAGTGACCTAAATATTTCTAAGAGAGGAGATTGTGTTTTTGAAGAACCAATTTGTGTTCCTGAATAAAGATGTAGTCGCAGAATAAGAGGATGGGATTATAGAAAGAGGAAGGAGAGGAATGGCTTGTGTGAGGTCCGAGCTCAAGATACTGAGGTATGTCTTTATAAAAAGGCAACAGTGAGATTGGATGCAAGGAGTGATTACAGACTGAGCACTGTGATCTGTTCAGTATTTTTACAGAGAGTTCATAAAAATACAAGATCAACACAAGAAACATGAAAGAAAACCAACAGCAGGGTAACAGTAAGATGTAATCTGACCAAGAGACAAAATCAAATGAAGAATACATGAAGTAAAAAGCTGGAATCAGTAGGAGGAACTTTGGCAATAACTTGAAGCTGTTATTTTATCGTTTGATGAGAAATTAGGCAACAGAAAGCTGGGTTGTAGCATCTGATACGACACTTCCAAGGTAACATTTTCTTAATCCTGTTAAAGACTTTAGAAATGAAAGGTTCATTAAGAGATCAAAAGCCATAAATGGAGGAACAGCCACTGGTGTGAGATTGATTTTAGGGCTCATTAGTGGAGCAAACGGCAGCTGGAATGCAGGTGTTCTCAGGAGCTCACGTGCATGAAAAAAGCCTGATAGCAATGATGGATGAAACGCCTTTATTAACAATGTTGGTTACCACTTCAATGTCACAGTTGACTGCAGTGTGTTTACAAGCCCATCAGTGGCCCCAGATAGGTTCAGTCCAATCAAACTCACACAGCAGGGCTCCTCAGCTGGCTGATGAACCTTGAGAAGCCAATGTTGTGTAGCTGTGCAGTTTTCCTTTTGTCTGTAGGAAAGTAAATTGTGAAATTCCACCAAGTGATGGTCATGGATTGTGTATTGAGCTTTAGCTCCAGAGCTGGAGAAATGTCATCTGTGATGCTGGGTTCAAATCATAGTGGAAAAAGCAGGTTCTTAATGGAAGGGACGTGAAAGGTTTTTCTTCTCCCCATCAGTTTTCAAAATCCTATTTTTGCCCCCTCCTCCCCCACACTTTCATCAAACAGGTTGATTTTCTAACTGAAATCTCTCTGAACATTGCCCTCTTACTGTCCAACCCAGCTTAGTCCAGATGAGAGAAGGGAGGAGTTGATTAAAATCGTCTGAATCGCCTCTAGTTATCGCCTTGTGCTCAGAACACTAATGGGCAGCAGAGAGGGATGCAGCGAGTCCCACATTTACCCTGGGTTATGCCTCACAGGCTACATACAGCCTGCCCTACATACCATCTAATAGCAATAGGTGCTCGTCCTAACAACGTATGAGCTCCATGTTAAAATAAATAAATAAATAAATAAAAACTGCCCAAAGTCAAGAATACCGTTTTCTCTTAATTCTGTATTTATGGAGAACAAATAAGTCCAAATGAAAGTAATTGAGTTCCTGATTAGAAGTGCAATAATATATTAAGGGTCTGACATCGGCGCTCACACAGTCATGAAACCTATTCAGCCAGCTGCAACTGAAATCAATAAAATGGCTGTCGCAATAAATCAACATCAGTAAAAAATTCATTATAAATGGCCTAGGGTTAGCTTAAGAGATAAACATCATCAGCACATTATCTTGTAATTCTCTACAGATTGTCTTCTCCATTCAAACAATGACAATGTTAATTAAACTGAACTCGTTTGGAGAGAGAACTCTTTCTCCCTCTTTTCCTCTGTTTGCCTCTGTCTCTCTCTCCTCTCTCTCCGTCTGTTTGAAAAGGAATAAATAGACTTTTAATCCTCTTTCTCCAAAACAAATCAATGGCAAGATTAACTAACTTCTAACCCTTGTACTTGGAGAGAAATTGTGGAACTATTCTCTGCCAAGGTGAAGGTAAGATCAAGGTAATGATATCACAAAGACGTGGTTGGGCAACATTTTAAGCCCATTAGGACACAAGCAAATGGATATTTCCTTACGGCTAGAGACTTGTATCTGGAACACATGTAGCACACTAACTGGATTTACACCTGGTTAATACACGTGTATAAATAAATAAAATAACCTCAGGCTGCTTCCATATTTTAAAGATCACAATACATTAACATTCAATGAGGCAAGTCTATAAAACTTGTACAACAGGCCATAAAGTCACAGAGCGTGTTATCAAGTCACATCTTTGTTTGGTAAACAGTTGCTCTGTGATTCTCATTTCAGAGGAATTAGTGGCTCTGTATGAATGCAAAGCCACTGTGGATAATAAAAGGAAGATCAGTGCAATGAAAAATTTTGTTGTCATAGACGCTGAGACGTCTGAACCGTCTCAAAATGTGCCCAGTCTTTCGAGACCTTAAAATCCAGCTGATAAATCTCAGCAAAACTGAGAAATTCTGTTAGGCAAACAGCCCGGCATGCTCCTCTACTGCTAAATATAATGTTAGCTGTTAGCACGTAATGAGTTGTGGGTCTATGTGTGTTTGCGTGTGTGTGTGTCTGCAGGGCTTTAGCAGTGTAAGCCAGGTTTTGAGCCTGTCAGTGTCTCTATAGCCTCTAATCCATGTGTGGAGTGAAGGGTGACCATCTCTCCCTTGCTTTCTCTCTCTCTCCCTCCCTCAGTCTCTCTATCTCTACCTAAGCCTCTTTTCACCCCAATTTAACACCAATCGTCTTTTTCACAATACCGTCCACAGCCCCAGTGTAACCTCTGCACGCATGCACGCACACCCACACACATGCTATAACCCCCCTATCATACCATACAGTTGTAGTAGCATCACCCTCCTCCATTGTAATCTCCCCTGTCTACCAATGTCTATCAATGTTAATCTGCCTTCATCACTATCAATTCACCCATCTCCCTTCCTGTCACTCTTTTTTGGTCCTCTGTTTGTCTTTTTATCAGGGAAATGACGACGGCCCGACTGAAATAAGAGTCGAGAGGAAGAGAAGAATGTGATTTATGGACAGAGGCAATTTTGATAAATTTAGAGGTTTTAGTTAGAATTTAGAGGTGGGTCATTCTCATTAGAAAAAGCTGGCTTGGAGAAATCAGGTATCCAAAGCCTCTCCTGATTTTATGAGGCCTGAACCTTCTGTTGGGTTCACATTTGTAGCTTATTTCAGGGCACAGGTTTGACTTAGCATGTTCTGTTGAATTTGCAGGATTTCCAGCTTTCTGCATCTTGAGAAATTCTCAATCGCACTTCCAGTCACACGCACCGGTGGAACTGAGCTGCTGCCATGCTGGTCTGATCATAGGGAGCAATTTAGAGTTCAGTGTCTTGGCTGTGGACACTACAACATGTTGACAGGAGTAGCTGGGAATGCTAAATTTGCATGCAATGTAAATTCAATTTACAAATACTATGTAAATCGATGCATTGTTAATGCTGTAACCTAATAATCATGCTTTGTTTCCTTGATTTTTTTCATCTTCGATACAAAGAGCACTGCTTTTTACTGCTTTATCCTTGATCTGTGTACAATTTCTAGCAATTGTGGAGCAACTTGCCACTTATCTCCAAATGTAGGGCAACATCTGTGTTGCCTGAAAGGTGAAACGTAGGGTATAACAGAAGTCAGTCAGTCACTTGCTGCTGCTTGCAAATCTAAATAGCTGTATATCCACTGCATTTTTTGGAATCTACTCAGTTGAGCTTATCAACATTTTTATCAGCTCCTCTCTGCTCTCATTTCAGTCAGAGGACACTGTTCACAGACACTTTATTTAGTAAATGTAACTAAAACTTGATCCTGGATGATCCAAAAACATACAGTGCAATGTAAACGCAGCCAAGGTTCTGTGATGTTTCAGTCAGCTGAAACACAGTTCCAGGGGATCAGAGACCTCACCTAATTTAACAAACTGAAACACAGATGGGAAATACTCAAGGCAAAGTGTCCACTGCCAAGTGAAGTAAATTATGAGGGGGTGAAGCATGTTTGAATGTCCAGCATGCAGTAAATGTATTTCATCTAAATTATTTAAGGACATGATCTAGATTTGAGATGCAGGTTAACATAAGATGGAATCGGAGCTTGACTCTCACAGAGCTCAGGAACGGCAGAGTCTCAGAGAAGAAAGAGAAAGAGAATCTCTCAGCTTTATGGCAGTGAAACCATACTGATAAAGAAACACAGGGAATGTTGCTCTCTAGAACACCTCACTGTATGAACACACAGTTTACCTCCTAGAATGCATAGAGAGAGGCTTCAGATACTGTGAAGTGTGTGTGTGTGTGTGTGTGTGTGTGTGTGTGTGTGTGTGTGTGCGTGCGTGTGTGTGTGTGTGTGTGTGTGAGACAGTGCAGGCCATGAATGTGGAAAGAGCTCTGCTGTTGGTTATAGAGAAGCTTTGTCTTCTATTTCCTACCCTCATCTCTGCCGTCTTCATCTTGCATAGAGGAAGTATCGTTTGCAGTTTAGAGGAAGGAGTGTTTAAAGTAAGAGAGCACCAACACGTATAAGGAAGATACAGATGTACAGATTAAGAAAGTGAGATGATAAGTCTAGGAAACTGAGTAGATACAGAAAGAGTAAGCAAGATGTAGAAGATGTTTTGTGTTTCTAAGTTACCCTCTGTGTGCAGTTGGGAGGAAGCAACTCTTGATGCCTCCCACTCAGTTTGGCCTCAGGCCTCAGTATCCATGTGAGCACCCCTGTGTTCAGACCCGGTCGAAGCACTCCCAGTGCTGCAGAGGACTGGGTTTGGCTAGAGACGCTGGGCGCGAACATCCCTCCGTGGTTACAGTGTCTGTGAGGCACTCTTGAACTTGGAGCTGCTGTAGAAAGCCCAGACTTTGTAAGGTACAGGCTCTGGATGGAGCCCAAATGGAACTTTCCACTTGGTTAGTCATGCTTTGTTATGGTGTAAGGTAAATGTGCAGGGACACACAGAGGAGGTTTAGGGCACAGACGCTCAGAGAGGGACACTTTTGTGACTACACGCCAGGTACTTTAACATACAAATGTAGCTACAGTGGAAATTCACCTTTTTACAGCGGCATGGCTCTGAAATGAACTTGGATGCAAGGTTTCACTCAGTTAGTTCTGTTTCCTTCTGGCGTATAAAAAATGTACATGGACACAGAAAAGGTTTCAGCCACAGAAAAGTACAGAGAGGCTTCAGCAGTGGGTTTGTCCTCATGTAAATGCAGCAAGTGCAGAAATCCAACAGGGTAATTAAGACAAAGCAAACATCTAATGTTGTTTAGAACGCAGGTTTATATTTTACTGTAAAGTCACAAAGAGCTGTGATTTAAAGTGGTAATCATTGATGTTTTTTGGCCACAAGGGGGCAGCAGAACAAGCTATAGATATAACACTGACATATTGTCACCTTTTGAAAGTGTTGAACATGTAGCCCATCCAGCTTATACAAAGCAACTTTAGTATTCATTTGGAGCTATGTTTTTGACCACCTACTGACTGCAAGTCCAATTTTCACTATTCTTTTAACTCAGTTTTTGTCTCCTCCATCTCCTGAGGGAAATATTTGGGTCCTTAGCTGCACAATGTCCCACCATGTTCATCAGCTAATTGCTGACTATGCATTGTAATATAAAACCATTGAGTCATACATTCCTGTGCAAGCAAAACATTAAACTCTAAAATTAGACTTTTATTTTGACAGAGACACTCTGTATCATAAGCTTTAATAGAACCTTTACCTTCCCTCTTAATCCCACTAACACGGCTGTGTGCCACCAAAAATGATGGATTGGTAATGCATCCCTCCTTCAATCAATACAATAGCTTTTTGGCAAATACTATTGCTAATCAAGTTGGCCCTGTGTGTCAGAAGGACTGGTAGCTGTTTTATGTCACCTTGTCCTGAATGAATGATGTCGCCTCAATACTCTACATGCCCTTGGAGAAAAAGACAAAACTGAAAAAAAAGAGAGATCTTAGCTCTTATTCTTGTATGACTAACTGAAGCTCAGGTACGTTGTCCAAGTTTAATGTTGTGTCTTTGTTTTTTTGTTCTTCTCTGTTCTCCTTTCACCATACTAGCATATAAGAGCTAACACTTCTGAATGTGAAAATCTATGCTTAGGACTGGCTGTAGTGTGTGAACTATATCCATATTAAACTAAATGACAGAGACATCTTCACTCAGCAAGATGACCTTTCCTCAGGTCAGCTCCTTGCCTCCCATGAGACCTTTGATTGGTCAACTCTTAGCCAACCAGCGGGAGAAAGGAAGGAGGGAGCCTGGAGAAACCCCTGGATGGTAATTGGCTCCTCACTGTTTGAAAAATCGAGGAAGGAGAGAGAAACATAGATAGACAGACAGACACTATGGCTAAAGTAAAGAGGAGCTACTTTATTTTTAAATGCTGCGACACCGCTGATGGATCGTTGAATGAAAAATGTTGTTTTGATGGTCACATATCAGGCAGACATTAGCTATGTAGCCCACTAGACAAATGGCGTGTGTGCGTGTGTATATGTGGCCTACAACTGCGTGTGGCCTCTAATTGGCTACTGTAACTGGGTTTCCTGCAGTGATTCAAACTGACTGCAGGGACGTCGATGCACTTAGGCGTGTGCACATGCACACACACGATCACAGGCAAGGCTACAATTGATGATGGCAATAATGTCAACACTGAGCCAACGCCAGTTAGAGAAAATGAGAGGAAAACAAGATGAGATGGAGAGGAAACAAAGAAAGGGAGAGAGAATTTAATGATTTGTTGTTGTGTCTTATAGTGTCTCTGCCACAACCTTTTTATTGGACGAAAAGAGGAGCAATGAATACTACGAATCAGCCAGTGATAATCTGAGTGGCACCCTGTGTAAAAAACCAGACTAACCATTCATAATAATCTCCTAGCTGGAGAAGTGCTCGTCATAATGTCGCATCACTAGCGTTTTCTTGATAATAAATTTAATTACACAGTCTAAACTGCATCAATTGAAATTCATCTCCATATCATTTCACGTTAGACTGTTAGAACATAGCTAAGCTTTCATTTGAAACATTAAGCTCTCTCTCAGCGAGTGAGTTTCTCACTCTGCATCCATGCATTGACTATTTTATTTATGTATGTATGTATTTATTTATTTATTTTCTTGTGCACCAGAACCTCTCACTGGCTGCTGGTGCTCTCCCCAGCCCTTTCCAGTTCTCTGGGCAACTCTTGATCGCTCTAACTAAACTACATTACGCAGAAGGCAATACGTGATGCTAGCTGGCTCTTTTGTTTCCACTCCCAGCTTTTAGTCTACAAGACATAACGTTACAGCTAGATAATTAACACCTGCTGTTGGCTGTAGCCTCATAAGTAACAGACAAATATGACAGTGGTATCAGTCTTCTTATCTAATGCTCCACCAGAAAGCAGACAAATGTATTCCTCACAATTTAGAACCAAATTGTGTTAGCCCAATACTCCTTTAACAGGAGTATTGGGCAGGATGAATGGCCCAGCTGTTGGTCGATCAAAGAAACGTTGTATTTTTGCTCCAGAAAACTTCCTCTCATGTGACTACAATGGAAATCTGCTCACGTAGCTGTGGCAACCAAATCATGTCATGGAGGTTCAGCAGAAACTTTCCCCAAGGGGCATGTGGCAAGAACATCTGCCCCTCGAGTCACTCTGAGAGGCCTTTTTACAGAAAAAGATGTTACACACACTAATGTGAAAACCAACACTTACTGTTTTTCACTCAGCTCTTTGATAAACATACAAGTTTTTTTTTAACATGCCAGACTCTTTGCTGTGCTTTCTCATGAGCTCAACAGGATACAAAAACAGCACAGTTTTCCTTGTAGAGGCTGATCAGTACTGCAGCAGTAATGCAGCATCATGCAGTAAAATATTTTTCTTTCCCAGTGGCTGCAATCCTTTACATAAGTCTGTTTTGGCCTTGTATACAATCAGAGACACACAGAGCACACACTCATTCACGAACACACAAATTCTCAGCTGACCTATTTACCTGATCAAAGCGAAGCCTGCTGACAGGGGAGGATTTATAGTGGACCTGAGGATTCTGTGTGTGTGTGTGTGTGTGTGTGTGTGTGTGTGTTTAGGGCGAGTGTGGTGTTAACTAAGCAGCGAGACCAGACAGCGCGCCCATGTATATTTCCTCTCAGGGTGTATGCATGATTCAGATGTGTGCATGTCTGCTCCAAGGTAACAAGTTGTTATTTTAAGCTATAGAGCCTTGATAAAAACCTCTGCTGTGTGTGTGTGTGTGTCTGTGTCTGTGTCTGTGTGTATGTGTAGTACATTGGTATCAATAAAAAGAGGTGACTTTTTGGATGTACAAGGTTGTCATCAGCCACTAGCATTTCATGGGACTGAGTGGATTTTCTGCTCCTCATAAACCAATTAAGGGAGGAAAAGTCCTCTTTCCTCAGGTTCATTTTTTTGCTTCTCTTTTCTTCTTTTCTCTTCTCTTCATTTATTTTCTAACCCCTTCTCTTCTTCCTTGGTTGTCCTGCTATTTTTCCTCATCTTCCCTCCTATCTTCTTTTCTACCTCCTTAATAAAGTTTCCTGCTCTTGTCTCCTCTGCTCTTGTCTCCTCTCCTCTCGTCTCCTCTCCTCCTCGTTCATGGTTATTAGTGTTTTCCTCTTCTCTGTGTCCTTTCTCTACCATCCTTTCTTTTTCTTTCCTTTCACATTTTGTCTTCCCTGTTTAATTCTTTCATCTCCCCCTCCTCTATCTCCTTTTCTCTCCTCTCCATTTCTGTTCTACTTTCGTCCGTCCTCATCTCCTCCTTTTCCCTCCTATTGTCTCCCCCACAAACCTCCTCTCCTCTCTCTGTTCCTCTGTCCTCTCCTCTGTTTTGGATTAGTTTTATCATGTCTGTATTACATTGTAGCCGGAGGGGAGAGTGTGTGTGATAGCAATCTCAGCTGTCCGATTATATCTTGTTGCTCTGTTGCTGAACCATGAGATGGTTTATTGATATTTTGTAAGGCAGGATATTTTCTAAAGACGAGTGCGTCTTGATTTTATCCCTGATCTAACTAGGCAACTTGGGGATTAACAGCTCCTTTCAACTAAAACATGCTTCAGGGCTCTTTGTTCAAAAAAATTCAAACACTTAAACTACAAGTGGCGTATCATTTTCCGAAATATTTGTAGGTCACATACCAAAAGCTCTCGAGATGCAGCCAGTCTGAAGATGTGAAGATTTCGTTTGTAGTGCAATCAAGTTAGTCCAAAAGTCAGACGCTTAAAAAGACCAAAGTAAATTGTACTAAGGGTTTGAAGACAGTGTGATACAGACACAGCAAAACGTACGGCACAGACAGTACACCAGATACTTTGTGTACACACAACAGCTGATCTGAAACTTTCATGTGAAAAACTGAATCAAGTTGGTTTAATTAAAATGAACTTGGATCTTTGCAGTCAGTCCTTCGTTTGGTTGCCTGATAATTCAGCAACTGCTGAAACTGAAATTGTGACAGATAATTGAGAACACACTGTACCATGATGTTTTCAATTTAAAAAACAGAAGCCAGGGACAGTGAGGTGTGTGTTTCACTGGATCAGATGGTCTGTGGTCATTTTGACATTTGACTGTAGAAGAGCACAGTCATTCATCTATTGCACCATGCTCAGCCACAATGAGGAAAGTGAAAACTGAAAGTGCAAAGCAGTTATTTCTTCAATTAAACATTTATTTTTTATGAAATTTTCAAAGCACTGTACTTTTTAACATTCACTTAATTGTAGGTCACAAAGTTTTTGCTGTTGGTTCAGTTGTGGTGTCTGATGTACCTCTTACTGAAGATACTCGTGACTGTATTCTCCCTCCCACCACCTGGAGCCAGTGGGTTTATTCCCAGATGTCCTCCCATCCACCTGGTGTGCAGGGGGGTGGGGGAGTAAATGAGGCGCTCCCAAACTAAGACAGTTTGGAAAAACTAAACTTCTCATATTTTGACCTCAGACTGCCATCTCCTTAATACCCACCTCTCTCTCTCTCTCTCTCTCTCTCTCTCTCTGTCCTCAGCCCACCAGTTCAATCTGCTTCCTCTTAGCTTTCCTCCTCCTGCTCTCACCACACACACACACAGGGGAGGAGTTGTCAGTCAAGATGGATGTTTAAGTTGGACCAACATCCCATAAGGCAATGTGTCCTTTATGTGTGTGTGTGTGTGTGTGTGTGTGTGTGTGTGTGTGTGTAGAGCTTGTCTCAGGGGCTGCGCCACTGAATTCTGCACCGTTTAGCTCTGCTACATCCAGTCTGCTGTTGAGATGGTTAAAATATGCACGCACGCACACACACACACACACGCTCGTGCTTATCCAAGCTCAGCCAAACATCTCTATCTCACTGCTCAACAGCTCTGAAACTTTCTCAAACACTGTGGAGAATATGTGGAAAAGATGCAGCTCAGAATAGTGATTGAGGATGTTTACTTGTTGAAAACCGTCAGCCGTCATCATTCAGGAACACTGAGTGTGAAGAAAGCAGGATAAACACTTTTACGATGTGAATATAAAAAGTCATATCAGAACGAAATACTTGCCCCTCTGATGATGGTGAGTAATAATGGAATATACTTTAACCTGATATCTGGCATGATCTTGCTTCTGTAGCTGTTAGTTCATCTGCTACCACATATTCTGAATGTATATTAAGCACATGAGAGGTCCTGAACAGGCTTGTGAAATCATTAACTCAGGTAGGGTTCTCCTGACTCCGACAGCATCTCTGAGTTCAACGTGCCCGAGATGACTCCTGGTTTCTTCTCTAATTTCACCGCAGAATCCATCAATATGCTGATCTGATCTTACATATTCATAAATTATTCAAAATATACTTGCTGTGTGTCAGCACTGATTTGACAGCTTCTGTCTCACACACACACACACACACACACACACACACACACACACACACACACACACACACACACACACACACACACACACATACACACATACACACCGTCCATATAGAAGCAGAATGACACATCCTACACATGCAATCCCAGCCCCATATATTCACATACTGTACTCTCTCTCTCTCACTCACACACACCCACTTTTCATTCCTTGTGAATGCACACACACACACACACACACACACACACACACACACACACACACACACACACATACATTCAGTATAAACCTTGATGACTGGGTCTTTTCCTATCTGTTTAGAAGTGCAGTGTCTGCAACTCTTCCTCTGTCCTTCAGAAGCAAAGAGAGAATCACTCTAACTGCTCCTTTCCTTCTCTGTCTCTCTAGATCTCCTCAGCTCTTTTACTCCTCGTGTTTCCGCTTCATTTTCCATCACTTTTTTTTTTTAAACCTCTGCACAGCAAAGAAAAAGTAATCAAGTACAATTCAAAATGCAGTGCTGTGGCTTTAATGTAGGAGTTAGAAGCTTTAAAGGAAGCTGTGATTTGAAAGTGTGCGTTTCCTGACGTATCAGACTGCAGCCTAAAGTAACTTAGACTGAGTGAAACAGCAGAACGAGCTTCAGTTCCTAGATGACATTAAACAAGGGAGGTTAAAGGTCTGAGACCTGAGACTGAACATGTAATATCACCACAGATTTAATCTAAAAATAACAGTCACTGGGCTGGAAAGAAAGAAAATGATAAACTGATTTTTTTTTTTAGTTTAATTAAAGCAACACAGAGAGAGGGTGCAGCATGAGAGGGTGCAGTGGCCTTGTACCCATCACAGAGATCCATTTGTTGTTTGCAAGTAATTTAATACTACATCTTACATTTCCCACTGCAAGCAAGGTTGGTTTTTAGTAACTTTAGTAACTGGCAGCAAGGCTGAGTGACAGCACCATATCCATATCCATCTCTCTTAATACCTCTATTATACTCACTCTCGTCAATTCAAAAAGAACGGTGGTACCTGTACTGGTGTGGTAACAGCACAGAAATAAGCTAAGGCACATGGTCATGCTACACTATATAAACAGCAGATAGAAGCATGTCTGTTCATTTAGTTGAGATCTTCATGTTTATGGGCGCTACACATTTTATTCATAACTATTGTATCAAGAGCTGTGAAGCTGCAGTGTGACCGTCTGAGAGATGAGATCCACAGGACAAAGTGTGGTTTGATTCAGCTCTCAAACAGATGAATTTCCAGCACATGCGTATACTATGAACACCGGTATTACTGCTGCAATAACACGTTTTCAACAATCGAGCTGCCACCAAGAAAAAAAAAAAAAATCATACTGTCGCGCTTGGAGAGAAAGCCAAACTTTAAGAGCAGAGATGCTTTTTCAGTGTCTCACCAAGACCACCGGCGTCTCAAAACACCGCAGCAGGCTCAAACTGTGATCTAGGATGATGTGTTTTCCCCTGACACGCATCGTCTTTTGATCCATGTGAGCCACATTTTAGGGATAAAAACAGTACCAACTGCTAGAGAGAGGCATTTTTCCATCCAGTTCGCTGTAATTTAGAGCCCGAGTTAAATTTAGAAAGAAAGATGAAGATATTGCAAATGAATCATGACTTAAAATAGCCGTTAACACAGAAGTTTATAGCTCCTTGTACAAATAACTGTAAAATTACGGCTATGGTGGAGTGGATAATTTTTATTTTTTTTTTATAGGGAGACATAACAGTCAAAAGAGGAATTATCATGGGGAAGGTTTTAAAATATGTATTTTTTCTAATTTAATTTTGAATTGAGAGAGTATTTTCCTTTAAGAAAACCACTCCTGCCAATGAACCCTTTTTGTTTTCAGGAGTATAAATCCCCTTGGACAAGTTATTTCTTTTCGCCGCTCACTGTTAAGACAAGCTGTCTCTCCCTCTCTGTCTTTCTCCTTATCACTCTGTCTTTCCTCTTGCCACTCTTCTCCATCTTCTCATCTGTCTCTCCAAGAAAACACCTCTCTCTGTCATCTCCCATTTCCTCTTTTCACTCCCTGCTCTCGCCTTTTCTGAGAAGTCAAGCATCCCTCAACCTCTATTTACACCCGTCCACTCCCTTCTTCCTGTCTCAGTGTTTTTTCTTTTCTCTTTCCTTCTCCTCCTCACTCTTCCCCTCTCAGGGCTTTTCCTGACATTTTCTGTCTGTTAATCAGCAGTGCGCTGGACACCCATTCATGATTCACTCAACCATTATAATAGTCCATTTCTGACCAATGTGACACCCAGTATTACAGACCCCCTCAGCTGTCTGGCGACTCCTGCCGCCCACAATGCATTATTCAGATTGACAGACAGTGTGACAGCCATTTACAGCAGCAGAGCTGGACTCGGGGCTGATGGTGCTGAAAAATGGTCGAAAATATTGAACATTTTTAGCTTCAAATTCAAAGTAATTGGGAGTTTTGACTCTAATCTGATTAGGAGTGTTGCGATATTTCGTTATCTGTTTCTGGGTTTCTCGCAGAGATGTCAGTCCAACAGTGTGTCCTCTATAGTGCCACTTTCAGTCGAACACTTTTACTTTTCATTTGTGACACTTTGTTCTGTTTGTGTTCAGCCTTGACGTCCATCACTGCACATGAAAACTCCCATCTTTTCATTTGTGTGTTGCTCAGGATGAATGGGTGTTCATCAGTCCCTGATCTGTGCTTGGTCTTCCCAGTAGCTAAAAGAGAGGCTAGATGGCACTGAGTTGTTTATATTTACTGCTCTTTGCTACTCAAATAATGTGTACTACTCATCACATGAAGAGCACCTGTGCTCCTTTTCAAAAGAAAATACTCTGGCTGCAGGCAGAAACATAAATCACATCATCTTCTATAAGCCAGAAAACACAGAGTACACACAGAAAACATATTCCATAATCCTTTGCTCTCTTGTCCTCGTCCAACCCCGCAGGAGGGATCTGGCGTCTTGCTCAACGAAACATCAGCAGTGCATATACTTGCTAAAACAAGACCCTGAACCCACAACTGTGCCATTCAAAACTGCGTCTTATTACAGGTGAAACCGTGTTAGCTTCCATAATCCTGCACAGTGCTCAGTGGTGTGTAAAAGCCCTTTCATGCAGATGATGCATTTGTTCTATATATGGTGCATTATAGGAATGAAGCTGTCCCTCTTGACTGCGATTAGTACATCTACAAAATCAAAGGCAGCTCTATTGTGGTTATTTTGCCCACAGTATAGTTCTGTGTGTCAGGTGCCATTTAGCTGATTTTTAATCCATTATGGGGAGTGTTTTTATCCTGAGTGTGGTTGGTATGCGAGGACAACCATGATGTGCCAATGCTGTAGTATGAAGCATAGTATGAAGATACGAAAAGCACAGGTGAAATGTAAGAGTCTTAAAACCATCTTTTAGGTTAATTCTCCATGTCACGACAGAGGGAAATGAGGTGCATTTTGGGAATTGTAGGATCCAGTGTTGTTGGAGCGTGGCTCCTGTTAGAGACTCAGAGCCAGAATATTTTGTAGCTCTGCTGTCTCAGTTCTTCTGTTAATCCTTGTCTTGAGAGTCCCCTGATCCTATAGAAGTGCAATATTAAATTACTTTACTACCCCTTCAGCACTAATGATTCATCAGTAGGTGCAAAAAAAAAAAAAAAAAAAAAATAGACAAATTAAAAAGTGATACTGAGTTAATAAGCTAGGTGAGTAATAAACGAGTAACTTTCTGGCTTTCATTGACCTCTGTTAAGAAGCAATTGAAAGTCAAACATCATCAGTATATTTGTTGATGTAACCATACATCAATATTCTAAACTTGGCTCATATGTGCACTAAGAGCATTTCCATGACTTATATACATATTCTGGTTTTAACCAAGCTGTGACTATACATGAGAACATAAGCCAGATGGATCAGCTGGATCAAGAGCAGTCTGATCCAGACTGTCAGAAATTATAACATATTCTTCAGGCACAAAGCCAGTGTATATTATAATAATAGCAATAATGATGTTATGTACTTCCCACTTGTCTCTTATGTATTTGCTTATGTAGCAAATACGCACTTGTGGTCAGGTTTTCCATTAAGAAATCACAGGATATTTGCTTCTATTGTAAAGTGGCTCAGAAAATGAGTCCCCTGGCATCGGTGTTTCACAGCTGTACTGTATTTGAGTACGTCCAGTCAGCTCACATCAGCAGCCTGTCACAGAATTTAATGTTAAGGTAAATGACAGCTATCAATGTAAATTAAATGAGATTAAAAAATGAATGTGCATGTAAATGTTCTCACTTATGTCCTCCTACATAAATCTGTCGCTCTGTACGGTGTGGTCCAAAACAAAGAACAAATGAGAAAAGCATTTTTTAAATGAGAGCCGCAGCATTATGTCAAATGACTTAAAGAGTAATAGCACACGTCGCAGTGTAAGTTAACGGAGCTCTAGATTCATCATCTATTTATTTGAATGTGTGTGTTGAGTGGCTGTAAACAGTTGTTTTGTGTTACGCTGAATGTCTCCCATTGAGAAATGCATAATGAAATGTTGTTAGTAAAAACTATGCTGTAGTAAAGAGTGTGAATGTGCCATGAGACAGACAGAGAGTAGGACTTGGTGTGGCAGCAGAGAGGGAGGTGAGAGTAATTTATTGTGATGAGTGTAAACTGGTCTAAATATCCACTGGGAATCTGGAGTAATTAGAGCTGTACTTCCTCTTTGCATCGCAGAGGAGGAGAAACAGGTGCACATGCACCACAAATGCTTGTGGGCACACACACACACACACACACACACACACACACACACACACACACACACACACACACACACACACACATCATAAGTGGGTGTATACATAAATTTAACTTAAAAATTAATGAAACTACTGCAAAAAAGACAAAGAAATGTCTGAATGAAATCCAAGCTGAGTAGTTTTATTTGCTCTGACATCTTATAGTTGCTGCTTGTTTGTCTCACCATGTGCAGTATT
Source organism: Toxotes jaculatrix (assembly GCF_017976425.1). NCBI lineage: Eukaryota > Metazoa > Chordata > Actinopteri > Toxotidae > Toxotes > Toxotes jaculatrix. The sequence goes on from NC_054403.1 coordinate 6,787,542, forward strand.
TTATGTATTATCGTGCAACACTACACACGGTAACAGGTGGGTGTGGTCACAAGTACAGCTGTCTGCACCCTTCCTTGGAAACTGTCCTCCCATAAAGAACCACATCAGTTGTTTGTACCCGGAAGCATTCAAAGGACAAAGCCCTCTAGTGGCTGCAGCGATTATGACTGGAGCAAAGGAGGAAGTCAGGTGATGTTCTTATGGAGATATGAGAGACTGATCTGAGCTGATACGGTGAAACTGCTCTATCGCTGATGCACCTTCCTATATGCTTTATACCAGTGTTCCTGAAATAAATATGAGAAAGGACGACCTGTTGTTCCAACAAACACAGAGACAGTTACATGGTGTTTCCTAAGCTAGCTACCTAACAGACCCCAACATACGGTTCTTCGAGCCTGATGTTGACTCGTTCTGTGAATCATGGAGAACCAGTTCACTGCCCTTACAGCTCCTAGATGTTTCCTGTGCCATCCTTTCTACCTAGATTTTTCTCAAACTGATCCCAGCCAACAAACAAGTACAAGTATCCAGAGCGGGATGCTAAGGTAACTGCTGCATCAGGACACTCCTCTCTAAATCCCGGAAGAGCAGCAGAGATGACCTCATTTTTGCTCTCTTAGAGACAGTAGAGCAGCAAACTATGGCTAGCCAAGCACTAGCTCTAACTTCAATTGGAGACAGTTGGACCATCTGCAGCAGCAAATGGTCCTTCCAAGCACATTCATATCTCCCCCAACTGGAGCAAGTGCACCTATGCCTACAGCCACTCCTGCTGTGGAGCTCCAGCACTCCTCCACAACCTATGCCAGCACCTCAGAGTCAGGCAGCTTCTAAGGTCCCAAATTCAGCTCAGCCCATACCAGCTACTAACGATGATGGATGGGTGGCCCTAATCCCTGGGTCTGTTGCTCACCATTCTACCTATGGGCCACCTGCTCAACCTACAGATCCCCAGTGCCGGCCTCCAACTTCCCATTTACAACAACCCTTCATATACGACAGTACAGCAGCAGCTTAACAACCCAGGTCCCACTTGGCAGCCTGAATCTCTGCATTGAGTCACAGCAGCTGAACAGCATTTTCCACCATCACAGCTGTGGGTTTATCTGCCAGCAGCTGTTCCCTCATTCACAGTATATAGAGACCAGAGGTATGGGAAGGTGGAAGCTCCCTCATTCCCTAACCTCACCAGGGAAGATGAGACGCAGTGTAGAATGTTGAGAATGGCTCTTACAAGAACCTGCAGATACAGAGCAACGTTATCATTCATTTGGAGTCATGTTTGTGGCCATCTTAATTTGAGTTCAGTGTTTACTGGCTTTTTTTTTTTAGCTCTGTCTTGGTCTCCTCTCACTCCTGTGGGAAATATCTGGCTCATTAGGCTGCTAAATACAAAACTATGTTCACCAGGTAACTGCTAACTATATCTGGCTGCTGGGAGATTAGTATACAGTGGGTTTTTAGAGCTTTTTCACTGAAGCTGAAGATGACAGCCGTGAAACTGAACAAGAACGGTAAAGTTGGGGGCTGGAAGATGCTAAAGAGCTTGGTAGAGCATAGAGGAAGTGCCGTGTCAGCTAATAATTCTCTGGGTTCATCATTACAAATGACCCCTGTCATACTGCACATAGTCATTTCATCCATTTTTAATACAAACATGTTGATTGTAGCAGCTTTTAGTGGCATGTGAGTAGGATATTTAATGTTTAATCATGAACAGTTAATAATGACTCAGCATGCTCTGTCACATTACTATAATCAAATAAATAATATCAACTAAATGTTTCATAGTTAAAGCCTTGAGCAACGAGATTTTCAAAGGAGACGGAACAAGCCAAAAACCTGACACAAATTGCGCCCTCTGGAAAAATACACTGGAAACATTCCAAAAAGAAAAGTTTGCTCCACTTTAACTGTGAGTCAACAAACAAGTTAGGGGGTTTATCACCTAATGATATGCTTAGGGCATGTTTTCAAGGGGAATTTAAAGTTTGTCTCAAGCAAATGTCAAACTCAAAATGAGTCGCATAATGAGGTTGACTACAATTATATGTCAGAAATTATGTCAGACACTTTAATAATTACTATTTGCCACCTCAGATATTGGTTGTTTTATCCCCCAAATGATTAGGTAATCCCTCTGAGCCTTCTTTATGATACTATGTTCAACAACTCCAAAGTGCTCCCTGTTGCTGAGCTCTCTCCACCTCCATACCTCCCTTTTATCAGACAGTAAATAGTTCAGTGAGCTCTCCTCGTTCTCACCCTGGCTCTTTAATTGGATCACTTGTCATATTAATTACATCAAGGACGTATGCAGGCAAACAAACACGGTCCATAATGAGCGCATGAGTTATTAAACATTTGTTCTGTCAATTACGTGCATCTCATTAAACCACAATGATGATTTGCGCAGCACTTCACTGAACAAAATACTTGTGACAGCTTAAGTGCTATTTATGAAACAGTGCAATGATTTAATCTACGTAAGCGCAAGATCAATTAGCTGTCGAGGGCGGAGAGTGAATTTTGTTGACAACGGACAGAGCCATGAGCTCTGGAGGAAAGAGATCCTCAGATCCTTTATTTAAGTACAAGTACCATTACATTAACCTGAAAAGCAAAAGCCCTGCAATCAAAACCTTACTTGTGTACAGTAAAAATACCTAATAATACGATAATAATAATGATAAATCTTTACATTTCTCAAATTTTTGTTTTTAGATGTGATGGAGTATGATGTAAGGTACAAGTAGCTCTAAACTGTGTTAACTGTGCATACAGAACTTGAGTGAATGTACTTAGTTACTTTGCACCACATTCATAAGTTTCTGTTTAAAATGGTGAACTCAACATAACCACGTCAGCTGTGTGTGTGTGTGTGTGTGTGTGTGTGTAAGGGGTGACTGTGGGGGTAGCAGCAGGTAATCAAGGTGACCGGACTAGAGTGAGGTTGCCAGGTTTGGTGGCACAGTATCCCCCTCCTGTACGTCCAGACTTTAGAAGGACTGACATAAAAACACCCACAGTCAGCTAACACCTGCCAATTTTTTTCTTTTCAAGTCCACTAAGTTCTGCACACACACTTCCTTCATGGTCCCTGATAAAAACTGATGTGTTTATATGCATTGATTTACATCTGCAGTACCTTTAAATAACAACATCTTAAAATGAGTAGTGTCCACATTTGTTTTGGAGCACTTCCACATCTTCTGAGGTCACGAGCTTAGAAACACTCAAACACCGTCATAATGGCAGTTTCCAACTTCCACTGCTCAAAAGAAGTTGATGTGTTCTGGCCTCGCTCAAATGACCTCTCTTCCTCTTCCTCTTTCTCTTCCTTTCAGTCTTTCTGCCTCTTTCTTTCTCATATATTCTTTACCTCTTTGTGTCCTGAAAATAAATCCTTACCGAGGTTTAACCTTGGTACAGATGGAGGAGGGTGGGGGGGTTGTGTCTCCAGATGAGAAGAAGGGGTGACAGAAGCATCACTGGAATATGTACTTTAAATATTGGTTCACCATTTTTTAATTTGGATTTTGTTTGTGTTCACGTGTGTATTTCTTAATCCTTCAAAGACACTCGCAGCCCACACACATACAGAGAGCAAAACACTGACTTGCTGTATTTTTGCATCAGATTAAGCAGTCTCTGCTGCTGTGCAGCTGTTTTACCGTCAGACTGTGCAACTCCACTGTGGTTCATTTAAAATATTCAGTAGATAGACAGGTAGAGAGGGTGAGAGACAAGCAGAGAGAAGGGGATGGGAGGGGTATACAGAGTGATGATGGAGAATGAGCGTCGGGTAGGTACAGTAGGTGGAGTGAGAGGAGGATACAGAGAACAGATTTGGAGATTGAAAGAGGAACAGAAAGACAGAGAGAGGAGGAAAGTGAAGCTGCCAGGAGTCTGTCAGCATGTGACAGGTGTAGGAGTTCATTATTCTACTGGCTTTACATACAGTCTACCATTCAATTGCTATGTCTCTCTCTCTCTCTCTCTCTCTCTCTCTCTCTCTCTCTCTCTCTCTCTCTCTCTCTCTCTCTCTTTCTCTCACTCCTCTGCCTTCATGAGTGTGTGGAGTATGTTAGAAAAGTATGAAAAAAGATCTTTGTCTCCTCTATTTTTGCTTTTTTTGTGCACTCTCTCTCTCTCTCTCTCTCTCACGCTTTGTTCCTCTTTCTTTTATTCACACATACAGCAGGTCTCCGTGACAGAAATGTGCAGTAATGATTTTATTAAGACGTGACACAGCTGCAGTGCTATTTGGTGATATTTGGTACCTGATGCATGAGAGGAAACAATGGTGAGTTGGAAAGTTTGTTTCCACCAGACATGGAGCAACATTAGGATTCATTTGAAGTTGTGTTCCTGCCCACCAACAAATTTAAGAGTCCAATATTCACTCTCTTAGAGCTCTGGGAAATATCTGTATCTTTAGCTGTTTCATTCTCCACTATGTTCACCAACTTTTTTTTTAAGAGCTTTCTGACTGAAACCAGCTGCCTGCTGCAACCTGAAATGACTTTATCAAACTAATGAAAGTGAACAATGTTGACCACTGACTGATAGGAAACAGGAAGTGAACAGCAGCAGACTTTTATAACAAAGTCACACTATACATGCTCCTTTGCTTCTGATGGACACAGTTCTTAATTCTTACAACTCACTTCAGTGCAAAGATATATATATATATATATATATATATATATATTTGCCCTTTGTGAGGACAGTCTCCATTCGACATACTGTTTATGTAAAAATAGTGATTAGAGCAGCAGTAATTATTGACCCAACATCAGCAGCACTTGCCTTGCTTCTCAACATCATCATCAATTTCCCATTTTTCTCATTACTCAGATGCAGCTATATAAAGAGTTTTGCCGGATGTTAGCAGCTGACATGGATGAGAGGTGAACGTTTATGGAGCCTGATGATTATGGTCTTTACCAATAACTGGAAATGGATGAAAGTCCAGCGTGGACATGCGAATAATCTCCTCCAAAACTTAAAACTGGCTCCTTTTCAGTATTTTGTGATTTATTAGGCAGATCTTAGTTTCTTATTACATAAAAATAATAATTAAATGGCACGTTAATTACAGTGCTCTTGAGAACGTGGAACACAACAAGCAATTACTATCTCTCTCTCTCTGTTTGTTCAGCCCTGTGGTGCTGCAGCCTCTGCACTGAAATTCAGACTTGTGCTACAAAAATATTACTTGATCTGACTCAATAAGATTATCATCCAAACTTTCAAGCCACAGTGACTCACACGCTTCTTCATTAATGTAATGAGGTTCATGTGTGGAAGGGCCTTTGTGTATTAGTTACCCCCCCCCCCCCCCTCTCTCTCTCTCTCTCCTCCATTCACAATAATCCCATCCCCCCTTTACCTTTGTCAAAATGTGTCACCCTCTCCTGCACTTTTACCCAGCACTCTCTCCCTCTCTCTCTCCCTCTCTCTCTCTCTCTCTCTCCCTCCCTCTCTCTGTAGGGTGCTGTCAGTGAACAGGTGTGCAGCTACTTCTCTTTATTAATGACGGGCAGGAGGAAAGCAAAGGGGACCCTGTTTGTGTGTGTGTGTGTGTGTGTGTGTGTGTGTGTTTGTGTGTGTGTGTGTGTGTGTGTGTGTGTGTGTGTGTGTGTGTGTGTGTGTGTGTGTGTGTGTGTGTGTAACACACTAGAGAACTGACAAATGCGGGAGTGACTGTGCCGCACGCTCCATCGACACAGTGACAAATGGAGCGGGCAGGAGACGTGTATATATAAATACACACACACACACACACACAGTGACACAAAGAAGCAGTTTGACAGAGGACATTGTTGTTAGAGCTTGAAAGTTGTTTGGTTCTGCTTTCTGAAATGACTGAAATTCATTCAGAGCTGAATTTTTTTTTTCACGTCTTTCGTTTTGATGGAGCACTGCAAACATTTCCACCCTGGCAAGTTGTTTAATCAAGTATCGAATCCTAAAATCTTGTTTCTTCTTTTCTTCAAACAAGTGAAAAAGTCTGTCACCGTGATGAAACGATATTTTTCTTGTCCTGTCTGTTTGCAGGAAGTTGTTTTGGATTGTAATTTTGCTGTGAAGAGAAGTAGAATCATAACTCCTGTGTCTGTCTTTTGATAGGTTTGTTAGTAATCATATTCCACACCGGTAATGACTCATGTGAACAGTACAGTGAAGAAACTGTCACCCATGTACATATGATAGCTTTTCATGTCTGATGATTGTCTAAGCTACACTGGCCAGCTCTGGTTACACACAAAAGCTTCATTCAGACAGGACTAAAATTACAGGGGGAGGTGGAGAATAAAATATTAACTTTGCCTGTTGGTAATTTAACTCATCATTCAAGATTTTAAGCATTATGTTTTTCTGCCATCGTACTGGTTCTTAAATAGACCCAAATGATAGTTTGTTTGTTTTTAAAAAAAAAATAAGATTAGAAAAAATGTTGATTTACTCCATTTTCACACAAAAGTTAAACTTCACACTGACTTAATAAAAAAAAAAAAAAAAAAAATAGAAAGAAATCTAGTTATTCACATTATCAGATCTCAGAGGTCCACTTTAAACTAAAAGAATGTTTCTGCAGGCAGCCTTAAAATTACAGAAGGAGCAGCCAGTTCACAGAAAAACTGTGGGTAACTGCGGCTGTAATTATTGCAGGGGGGCCGGCTCAATCACTGACTAGGGCAGGTAATGTTAAGATCACCGCAGCCCCCTTAGAGAAACACATCCAGTCCGAATGGGGCTTAAGACTTGTTGATTGAGGTGAGGGAAAGCTTGCGGTCCGTGGTCACAGTTCAAAGAAACCAGCACTGATTGTTGGTGGGAAACAGGATGTGAACAGCAATCTCTGCTGCCAAAGCCAGACACTTTGCACACCCTCTCCTCCTCCTAACACCATTTTGCAGCACTGTGTAATGCTTAGAGCTGGACTTTGTTACTATTTTATCAATCCTGAATCCAGCACTGAATCTGTTAATGGAACATGAATAGTCTCCAGTCCCTCACCAAATCTATTTCACTTCATCTTCCAACAATTGAGCTGAGACCTGTGCTTTTTATTGACTGAGAAAATGTTTTAAGTCGCTCACAACCAGTAGAGATATTTACACTGCTACAGTGTGTGGCAGATGGGTGGAAGGGGTGAACGGCCAACAATTTCATCTGGCTAACAAAAAGAGGAGGTGTGTGGATTACACTGGGAGGCATTTGGGTTAATGGGAAATATGGTCTTAATTTTCAGAAACACTAACTTTACCTCTGGTAAAGATCATCAGTCATCTCCATGCTTATCTCAATTCTTAGGGCAGTTATACCAAGGTACTTCAATTAATTTGACAAGATTTATTTATGTAAAATGGTACGAGCAGAAGAAAATTAGAAATGCAAATGAAACATGCATCTGACACGGAAAAATACAAATATATAGTCACAGTTGCATCCTGCTTAATTTTGCATAACATATCTCTTCATGAGCTACATGAGGTCCAGATTCACGATCAATAAGCTAATAAGCTTAAGTTATTGATATGGTAAGAAAGGTTCAATGGGAGATGCCGGCCCTTGACACTGACGTACAGTAACACAGCAGATACACCTCTGTCTCGGCCTGTTGAACAATAAAAGAAGAGCAGGACGTCATTTAAACTATATATGTTAAGTAAGGTGATGTTTCAGAGAGTTTCTGATAGTTTGTGAGCTCTGAGTACAAACACACTTCTAAAGACAGATTAACCAAACAAGTCAAAAAAAAGTTTATTATTGTCTCTGGGAAAGATTGGGCTTAAGCATTTCTCAACAGTGAGTTTACTTTTTCAAATCTTTTCCCACAGTCAGCACATAAACAGTGGATGTAGAATAAACTGGGGATTATTTTTCATTGCTTTCACCAAAATTTTGTGACAGGTTTTCAAATTCTGCCAACAATTTTCTCACTGAAACTCAAACTACCATCAAAACTCTGTGTCCATTTCGTACAAGTTTGAGTTTCAGCTGTTGAGTTTGAATTTGTGAAAACATAACATTCATGAATTAGGATGCTGTTTGTTTCCTTCTGCTACATCTAAAACAACAATCCTAAAGAGGAGCTGTTTTCTTTATGGAGCTGGAAATGGCACATGATCAGATTTCTCTCCTTGATGAGATCATTGCTGGATGCTAGAATATATCTGCTGTATTGTTCACATGACCGCATGCATTCAGTTATCGGGAAAACATCCACATATATTGTTTTAATGATGTCCTGCTCTTCTTTTATTTTGAAGTACGAAGCGAGCACCAACACTTTCTTCATCCTGCTGCCTGCAAAAGATCATAATCACGATAAAGACACTGGTAACGTTCCATTAACCCTGAGATACAGCGGGAAGTGAGATGATCCTGAGCTCAACAAGTGATAAAAACAATCATTATCTGAATAAACATAAAATATATCAACCTTTTTCTGCATATAAACCTGTCAAGCCAAGATTACATTCAAGTTTAATGATCAACAAAGGGAAAATGGGCCTGTTGCAGCACCAAACAGTGAAGCGATACAGAAAATACAAAGTAAACACTACAATGCTAAACATAAAGAAGCACATGCAATTACATGGAAATAGTGGGCGTTCATACAATACGGCTTGGATGCAGGTAATTGATACAGATTCCAGTCTGACATTCATGTATTGTCATGTCACATCTCTCTTGCTTGTCCAGCTAATCCTTGGAGAGCAGTGCTGTTTTACATTTATTCTTTCTGTTTTCCTTTTTCATCCTTTCTCTGACTTGTTCCTCCTGTTTAACTTGCCATAAAGCACTATGCTGTACTGCTTTACAGCACAATTGCAGATTTCTATAGAAAACAGCAGGAAGGCCCAATTCTTGCCTGCATGAAGTTTAAACACTATCTTGTGTGTGAAACACTGTAAATCATCATCATCTTCATACTCGTCTCATTTATTAGTGTGATTATACAAAGGTACTGCATTGAATTTGACAAGATTTATTTATGTTTGTACGTGCTACAAACAATTTCTTTTCCTATCTTCCTCTTTTTATCTTTGTTTCCTCTGTCATTACTCAGTGAGAAGTGGCTCGATAAGAAAACATTACCTTCTTTCTTATTATCTGTCCTGATATGGCACTTTTTTGCTCATCCACGTGTACGTTTCTCCTCTCTGTTCTCCCTCTATACCTCCCTCTCTGTCCATTCATCTGCCTATATAAATATACACACTGCTTCAGGAGTTATTATGGTTAATAGGAAGGCCAATGTGTCCTGCTTCCCAGGGAAATGGAACTCATTACTTTTCATTAAGTACTTCTTGACAAAACTACTCCCTCATCCTCTACACGTCCTCCGTTTTCCTAGTCTTTCTTTTCCTTCTTCTGCTTCACATATCATTTGTCTTTTCACTCGCAGCCCTTCCAACTTCCTCTTCAGTTTCATGACCTGATTTACAAAACCAACCAACCGCATTTTAAAGAGGTTTTACAAACCACAGAGTGGACTAATACGCTGAGCTTTATTTCCATGAATCAGCTGCACATGGCACAAGCACAGTGACTGTGTCAAGAGGCACATGGCAGGACTATAACACAGTTGGAAATGGTACTGTAACAGCGGTGAACCTGGTCCCCAGCCTGACCAATCAAATCGCTTTTTTTCCCTTCTCTTTAAGATAGGCCACTATGTTCCAGGACACTCTGACCATTTAGTGATAGAAATAGAAAAAATCCAAAGCAGCTCGGTCACAAAGTCTCTCTCTGAGAGGAAAGAGATGTCACCAGTTCACAAAAGATATATTTGTATAAATACGTACATATGCTGTTTCACCAGGGACGTGTGTTCTACTTAGTAAAGCAATCATTTAAACTTAAAAAGAAAAATGTTATACTATGCCCTTAGTATTTACAATAAATAAAACCTATAAAAGAAACACTAAAGTGGAGCAGACAAGCATAATTCACAATTTTTTTTTTTTGTGTGTGTGTGTGTGTGTGAGAGAGAGAGAGAGAGAGAGAGAGAGAGAGAGAGAGAGAGAGTAAGAGAGGGAGGGAGGGAGAGCGTTGGCATCCATAAATGAAGTTAGTGAAAATAGCACAAAAATCAGGTGCAGCTTGTGGCGTTGACCTGTTTGTGGTCCAACAAATGACCAAACTGGCAGAGCTCCCTGGCAGAGAGGACACGTGTTTAAAAGTGAAGGAAAAGAGGACTGTTTACGCTTAGCCTTCAGCTTTCTGAGGTAAACTGTACGTCACGCATGACACCACTTACACACTTGACAGGTACTCATAAATTGACATGTGAGAATTGTTTAGACCATCTTTAAAGTATAATTGGTCAAAATCTCTTGACCAATTATGACGGATTTCAAGCTGCCACACAGAAGACTGAAAAAAATCAGCAAAACACTGAAGAAACCAACTGAAAACTTTGTCCTTATTTTAATCCAAAAGCAGCTGCGTGTGATAATTGTGACACCATGAGCCTTCACACACGATTCTAAATATTTGGAATGATATACTTGCTCATGTCTGTTCTAGGTTGTAATCCTTATCACATCTCTTTTTGCTCCTGTTCTTGTTTTATTTTCATGATAGGCTAAGCTGGTTAGGCTAGACTGCTTTAACTAAACCAGTGGTTCCCAAAGTGGGTGCTGCAGTACACACGGGTGCCTTGAAACCAGGCCAAGGATCTGCCATATCACATCATTCATTGTGTGTTTTAATAACATTTCACCACATTAAAAAAGGCAATAAATGTCATACACATGTGGGAGCACACCAGAAGGTGTAAGTGTACCAGATTTATTTTGTCATAGTAACAATGATACGGTGTGTAGGAGTGTAACGGACCTTTTTCGTCATGGTAAAATGAATAAACCTGTGGTTAAGGTTGTGTAATTCTCAGGAATTTAAAAACAAAGAAACAAACAAAAAAAAAAAACCAACATTGGTCTCCTGTATTTAGGTCCTGGCGACTCATCCACCCAGCCACTCATCCACCCTCCCCAGCTGACCACTAGACATCACCTAACAATGAAACAAAACTGTAGGTCATTGACTCTCCAAGATCTTATTGAACAGTGTGAAAAACAGCATGTTAGTTTTGTTGTTATTGTAGCTCTGTCCAACAAAGATCAACCAAATCCACACACGCACACACACACACAGAATCATCATCACTACAGTACACAGATATATGTAAATTAATAAATGTCAAAAACATCACTGAATATTTGTGTGTGTGTGTTTTCTCATGTGAGTGAATAAATTTCAGTCTGTTTGGTAGCATTAGACAGAGGGCAGACTGTGGTCAACTCCATTTATTCAGCTTTGACGCTTGTGTGTGAACGTATGTGTGTGTGTGTGTGTTTGTGTTTGTGTTAATATGAGGTTGAGCCTTTTATTGTGGGTGTTGCTTGTGTGTGTGTGTGTGTGTGTGCTACAAGCCTTGTATGCTGATAGATGCTGTTGTAACTCCATAGCACTGAATGAAGGCCATAACCCGCACATGCATTACCATATTCATACAGCTCACAAAATAGATTGCTTTGGTGTGTGTTGTGTGTGAGTGTGTGTGTGTGTGTGTATGCGTGCGTGCGTGCGTATGTGTGTAGCACGAATTCCACTGGTTTGTGCAAGAGTGCAGCTCATTTTGAGGACTCATTTTGAAAATGGCAAACATACTCTCTTTCTCTTTCTCCCGCTCCTCCTTGCTCACACACACACACACACACACATACACACACACACACACACATACACCCACACACACACACAGTGTGTCCCCTCTCACCATAGGTCTATCTAGGATAAAGCCTATTCTCAGAAAATGTTTTCAGTGAAAAGAAGTAACCATCAAGTCAGCTGTGTGTTGAAATTGAACATCAGCACAAACCACTGGGCCAAATGGAGGATTCTCTCGCCTCTCTCTCTCTCTCTCTCTCTCTCTCTCTCTTTCTCTCTAATCGCTCACCTTCTTTCTCTCTCTTCTGTTTTTTCCTCCTTTTTCCTCTCTATTCTTTTCCCTCTCACCCCTGGTGTAAATTGCCCCGCGGTGGTGATAGACTTGTATGTGCGCGTGTCTCTGTTTTGGACTGCGTGCCCCTTGTCTGTGTGCGTGCGTGTGTGTGTGTGTGAGAAAGAGAGAGAGAGAGAGAGAGAGAGAGAGAGAGACTCTGTTCCTCTTTTTTTGTGTGTGTGTGCATATGTGTTTGTACCTGTTTGTGAATGTCAGGATCATTACCTGTGCTAGTGTGTGTGTGTGTGTGTGTGTGTGTGTGTGTGGGTCAGGTCAAGCTATTATTATGGCAGCAGCTGTAGTGGTATTGCAGGGGATTGTGGGAGGCGTGCAGACAGGCTGGAGGCTCTGAAGGGCTTTATGTTTGAGTGACAGGCCTGAACTAAATATGCTGCACTGTGCGCACACACTACATAACTCACATTCCTCCAGGTATTAAATATGATAAAAAATAGTGTGTGTGTGACACCGTGTGTGTGTGTGTGTGTGTAAAATATGGAAAACATTTACACTATGTTAATATCACTTACATCAGTTGTGGACCTGCAGAAACTCAAAGTTCACCATTGCTTTTATTTTGTTGTTTGGATGGTTTTATTGTGAAATACATAAATAGCTTTGTGTTGTGTTTTGTTTTTGTTTGTGGCTATCTGTGTCCTATGTTTCGGTAATCAGCGCTGGTTGATTAGGATGTGAGCGCTGTAATTTCTGTGAATTGTATGGAAGACTTGATTGAACTTTTGACCTTTTAAAAGCTCAAAGGAACAAAAGGAACAAAACAGACACATGTAACCACAGAAATGAGAGTTTATCAAAATAAGAAAACATCTTTGGTGAGGCCATTTTAACCCACAGTGAGAAAGAACAAATACTGTGGACTTTTGCACAGTAAAATATCCAGTTTGATAGTTTTAATGATATCAGCTAGATCAAACGTTCTTTTCCCAAGGAACAAAACTCCATGTATAAACAAGGGAAATGTTAGCTTGTCAACATGAGGTTATGCAGTTGAGGTGGGTTAAGCTGAGTTAACTTGCCAAAACAAAAAGTTGTTAAAATTTTGCCTTGGTGACCTCACAGAGCAGCGGGATGGAGAGGTCAGCATGATTATTGATTGAGAACATGAAAAAAAAATCATAAAAAAATGTGAATAATTACATTTTAAATATCTAAAATGTACTTTAAAGTGCCTCAGGTTTACCATTCAGATCATCAGGGGCCGATTGAAAGACTTTTGTATTCACACACTATTCCTCCACCGTTCAACCTCTTACATCTCTTATTATCAAATAGAACAATGCTATCAAAAAGCTTCCCTATGCTTAACATCATGTCCCAGAAGTTTCACTGTTTGTAGCATGAAGTTCAGCACCATGGACAGTGATCCCCCCCCCCCCCCCCCCCATGGTAATCTGGTTCCCAGGGTTCAAGTCCCAGGAGTCCCTGGTCATGCATTTCAACCAGCTGGGCATAAAAGTTGTGGTTCATAAGACCCCTACACCACCTCCACCTGCATGAAACATCTGGAAAAAACATGAGTGGTTTATTAACATCACCAAACTAGAGGACGTGTTCCAAAACATTTTCCAATGATCAATGCACATAACAATCAAATGCTTTGACAAGTGTAACTCTGCACAACATGCCAATCACAGTGTGGCCTGATAACATAGGTGGAAGTGTGAGTCAGTGAATAGCTCGGTTGATCTTTCATCGCCATCTGACAGTTTCCTCTATAGTGCTTTAAACTTATCCTTCCTGACACTTATTTTGAAAGTACAGTCACTGCAAAGACACTTGTTGTGTCTTTCAGTTTCTGAAATCTTCAGTACAAAAAAAACAAACTTTTTTTCCACATTTTTTTTTGCTGTTGTTGCTTTATCCAATTGTGTTTGCATCAGAAACACCAATTTGTTTTTGGCAAATTCATTTACTCAACTCCAAACAGTTATGCTACATTCATATTTTTTTTCCTTTGAAGATATAAATGACAGAGATAGAAAACATCAGCTTTCTTCTTTGCTTTTTTTATTTTTTCTTTTACTTTTTTTATGATTTATTTGAGACACCTTGATTACATAATGGTGTCAGCCAATGGGGAAGAAAAAGAAGTATAACTACAATTTCAGTTTGCTAACTGTGTGTGTGTGTGTGTGTGTGTGTGTGTGTGTGTGTGTGTGTCTAAATGTGTATGTGTTATGCCCAAAAACTCTCTGCACTTTTCCAAACTCTGAAACTTTGCCATTTATTCAGAGTTATTTTCATTCTGCCGTTTGGGAGCATCCATATGCAGATAGAGCTGACGGGAATGATGTATCTGCTCATGCTAACACCTTGCCCACACATTTAATATGTTTACAGACACACGCAGCTGCAGTCCCCGGTACACACACATACTGCAGGCTTATGTATACACATACACACACACACACACACACACACTCATGCACATTGCACTCACAGGCACAGATTAACACACATGTACAAATATAGAAGCAGTGATGAATGAATTATTGGGAGTTTGCTTTGCTTATGACCTGCAGCTACATATTGGCCTGTCATTTTAATGTGTCTGAGTGTGTATACACATGTGTAAGTGTGTGTGTGTGTGTGTGTGTGTGTGCGCGCGTCTGACCTGTGTTCAACATTGTCTAAAACAAAAGGCATTAGTCCAGTAGACCAAACTAATGTGATTTTGTATTAATGTGATGCCCAGGGTGCATCTGTGTGTGTGTGCGTGCGTGTGTGTGTGTGTGTGTGTGTGTGTGATGCTCAGTGTTAGGTGTTGAATGGACAGCACCCACACCTTCAATTTGTGTCAGCCCATTAATATCCAACCACCAAGTGAGGCCGGCCTATTCATTACTTAATTTCTAACACACACACACACGCACACACTCACACACAGACACAGACTCACACACACATTTCCAATACCATTCATCCCTGTTATTCTCTCTTTCTGTTGTACACGTGCTAAAACACACACACACTGTATTTTTATGACTGCAATCCTCTGAATATCTGGTAACCTTGTTAATGATTAAATGACTGGTGTTAAATATTGTGTGCACAGTAAATCTACTTAGGTGTGTCTGTGTGTGTGTGTTTGTGTGTGTAGAGCGATACTAAATCTCTCCTGTATGACTTGATGCATACTGCTAAATCTATAAATGTAACCAATTAAGTGTGTGGCTGTAAATTTGTGCTGCAATCTCATGTAAATGAAGTCTTTAAATCTTAGGTGGTGACTTAACTCAACACAAATTACACTTGGCGTTTTACAGAGTGCTAAAACATGCTTACATTGACTTACAGCGGTAGCCGCAGTAACTCTTGCACTATAAATGTCTGACTTTTGAATACGCACTTTAGCAAGGACCTAAGGATAAAGCTACAGTCTTTTAGCCACATCAGGGTTGTAATGCAAATCTACTCTTATTGTAATAGCAGCTGTATTCAGATTTATATCAGAAGTGGTTTGTGCTTTTAATGTAAGTAGTTAGCTGCTTCATTTTCTGTGTTCAGTTATTGTTTGCTGCCATTTTAATGCTCCATACTTGCATGAGTTATGCTCCACATATTGTGCATACATGTATAAATAATATAATATTTTAACTAGGTGCCTCATTAGACCAAATAATGACAGATGGTTTGTATTTGAATGTCGCCTTCAAAAACCAAAAAAGAAATGAAGAGTCTCTAACTGAGTCTAAATAAAAACAGTGTAACTGTTGAAATGAATAGTGAAGAACAGAAGGTCTTAACAGATTGACATAATAACAGTCAGCATTGCATTGGGCCGTACTGCATAATGTTTTTGTCTAAGAGAGTCAGCTAACACCAGGCTGGAGAGCTGTGTAATGCACCATCCTGTCTTGTGACTCAGCTTCAGTTGCTGGGTTTGGTCGGAGGTGTGATCTGCTGAGCTGGTAAAAACACCCAGTGATGCCAGGGAGTTGTGGAGTACACCAGTAAATCACTGCAGCAATGTGAGAAGTTAAACCACTTTAGGTCAACAGCAGCAAGATGTTCGGGAATGATGAACCTCCACTTCTGTGTTTATGTGTTCTCGTTCACACTGTACAGAGAACAATCACCTGGATGACTTTTGATATTGAAGAAAAAAACTGAATCTGATGATTATTAACTCAAATTCGTATTTATTTTATATATATAATGTTTGATTTTTAAGTGATTTATGGCCACAGATATCCGAGATCCTGACACCACTGTGAGTTAGCGGTGTGTTTATTATGTCTGTGTGTTTTCCATTGGCTTGAGTTATGACTCAGAGAAGACGTTTGTGGTAAATTGTGTCAATCGGACACCAGGCCAAAAAAAAAAGAAAAGACGAATATAACAACACAAATTCAGTTGCTGTTTATTTTTATTCATATCCAGATAATTTATTTGTATTTGTTTACATCCCCAATCTACACAGTGCTTATTGCCAGCATTGCATAATAACCAGGAAAGAGGCAAACAATGAGGATGAGAGGCTGAGGAGGTATTTTTGGGAGGATGACAGATCCAGAGGCTTTATTGCTGCAGGGTACGGGCTGTAATTCAGAGGGAAGGCCTGGTGGCAAGTGCTTGAGGGCTGCAGTTAAAACGGAGCACATCTATCTGAGCCCCAGACCATGAGGGGAAAAAAAAGAGGCCAGAGGAAAAAGAGACAAAGAGAAAAGAAAAAGAGAAGGAGAGGGAGCGTATGGGCGGAGGGAGGGAGGGTGGAAGTCCATTTGGGAAAGCTCCTTGTCATTTTCAGTCCTGACCTCTACATCTCACCAGCTCCTGCTTGTCTTTCATCTACAACTTGTTTTCTGTTCGTTCCAGTTGACCTGGCCTCACCCTGATATCGCCGCTGCACAGTTCCTCCTCCTCTTTTCTCTCTTTTCATTTGGTCTCGACCTCTTTGTCTTCTTTTATTTCTCTGAATCTCTACTATTGTGCCTCTCCCACTTTTCCTGCAATCATTGTTATTTTGCTCTCTTTTAGTTTCATGCAGTATAGAACAGGAAAATATAATATAATATAATATAATTGAAAAGGCAAACATGATTGTTAGAATGAAAAAAGATGAATTAAGTTTGTTTTTGGTCAGATGTCCAATTACAACTCATTTCCTCTGTTTATGCCTTTAACATATATGAAAAAATTTTGCCTCTGTACCACTTTTATGCTCTATTGTCTCCTCCACAAAACACATAAACACACTCTCAATTTTATATTGTAATCTTTTATTGCCTGGAAAGAAAAGAACAATATTTCCAAAGAAACAATATAAACCGCTCCTCCTGTCACTCATACTCTTTCTTTCTCACATCCTCTCTGTAATTCTTTCTTTCTGTCAAGCATTTTTTTCCCCGAACAGTATAAAAAATAGTTTTATATCTTATATAAAGTCTTATATATAAGTGTTTATATAAATGTTTCTCCCCCCTGCAGTTGAAAGCAGAGTTGTATTTGTCTGTCCACTGTAATAAAGGCTATATACTGTTTATCTATCAGCACATTCTCAACATTTCTTTTTCTGTCTTCTTCCTTCCTCCTCACAGTGGATGGATGTATAGACTGGTCGGTGGATCTGAAGGAGTACCATGTTCTGGCAGGCGAACCTGTTCGGGTCAAATGTGCCTTGTTCTACAGCTACATCAGAACCAACTACACCATGGCCACCAACGCCAAGCTGCGCCTCATCTGGTACAAGAACAAAGGAGATGCAGAGGTAAGACACTCTGATTATGTAGTTCTGTATGGTAAGTCCAGGACTCATAATTATAAATGGAAATAAATGAATCAACCTGAAGTTTCATTCCTATCTTAAAAGTTAGAAAGTTTTGTTTGACATTGCATCAGACTGTAACTACCAAAAGTCAATTATTGACATTTTTTTTGACATTCTGAACACTAAACTTCTCTCAAGGGTTCATAAAATTTACTTTAGGAAGAATGTTGAAAATATGTGGGTGTTACAATTCATAATTTACTCTGACCATTCATATATTATAAGATCTGGACTCTGGGCTCCAAGATGGCATCCATTCATTGGGCATAAGCCAGAACGTTTTTCCCCTCTGCCTGGTCTGATTCCATGTTGTGGGAGCCCCGTGCAGTCTATAGTTTTTGGGATGATGCTATAAATATAAAAATAGCTTTTGTAAGCTCTTGGAACATTTTACAAATATTAAACATTCATGGTTATTAAAAAAAATCATAAATTAACTTGTTTCCAATTTGAAATGCCTAGTCAACAGATGCCTCTTTAATAATGGCAGTTAATAGGAAAAAGTACTTTTTGGGCTGCAGGGGATTATTTTTGTTTCAGGATCCCGTTTGGTGCCGTATCCTGCTCTTTTTAGTTCATCCATGACTCTAATTTTTGGCTCCACTGCTAGAAATTAAATGTAAAATGGAAGATATGCTACATTAATTTGAAAATTAAACACACGCTTCAAGGGACTCTGCACTGGAATTTGGATTCTATCATGGTTTAACTCATATCAAATATAAACTGAACTGGTGGTGGTTGCACTGTTGCCAACTTATCACCTTTGTCGCTGCATTTGCAGGCAGCGTGGTGACAGATCTTGCTCCTTTTTAGACAAACCTTTGCTACTTTCTGTAGGAGAAAGTAGAAGAAAGTATCGTGAGCTTCAGGCCTTCCCTCTGCAGGCACGTCTCTCTGTGCATCTCATTCATCTGAACACATGACAGCTGACATGGTCCTGAATAAGCTTCTAACTTTCTCAGTGGGTGATCAGTTTACAATATAGCTGAACAGCACAGCCGTTGGAAGTGACTGCTGGTTAACATGTCGTCTCAGTGAGCTGCTTTTCAGTCACTATTTCGTACTTATTCTGTTATTTAGCAATAGATACAGCAAAATATGTAAATGAGAACAGCTTTATTAGGAACTCCGCTGTATTCAGTCACTCAGATATGCTAATTAGCGTATTTCACCATCTAGCAACATTTAGCGACTTTTTGAGCAGGCTTTAACTATTTTCCATTGAAAGCAGATGTTTATACAACAGTTTTCAACTATGTCCTCAGTTTTGCACATTGGCCACAAGCTGTCCAGCTTTTAAGGTACAGTGGTGTAGGCAGGTTGGGCTTGTCTTTTAAATGTCTTTACTTTCTTTGGACTTGTGTCTGGCTGAGTAATAGCTTATTAGGGACTGATAAAACATTCTGTGCTATAATAAAAATGTTTTAATAATATTATGGCTCAATGTTATATACATATATATTCCTTCTTTGCATTATGTCCTCTAGGAGCCCATCATTTTCTCAGGCCACAGGCTGAGTAAAGAAGACGACTCCATCTGGTTCAGATCTGCTGAGATGGAAGACAATGGATTCTACACCTGTGTACTGAGGTAACCTTTGCATAAAACTACAAATACAGCACTTCATTATGACCACTAATTTGGCACTGCCATGAATCAGCCCCCAAGCAAAACGACTAAAAAACAGGGTTTGGGGCAAAACCTAGATTCTCCAAGGAAGCATGATTTAGGATTATTTCTGGTTCAGCTGGGTGAATTCCTGAAAACACTGTGTATCCCATAAATACTGCTCCTCTCCCCAGATGGGAGTTAGGTCAAAGTACACTGAACAAAACACAGACTTTATTTTGAAGCTGCACTTCCAGCACCAGCACACTGGCTTCATACCACTAAAGAAACACAGAAAGAATTGTACCAGCATGCAAACAACATATTTTTGGCCCGTCTCTGACCTGCAGCAGTGCTCGTGGAGTTGCCTCAGTATTGTTGATTTCATCACATGGGAGCAACCTTGGAATAGATTTCTGACTCCGTGTGTTCTTTCTCTACCCAGGTGGCCCATTTACATTGCTCCAACAAAGAGTAGAACTGTTTTTGGTGTTTAAATAAAAGGAATGGGAGGTTTTGGTTTTCTTTTTTTTTTTTTTATTCAGAACTATTCAGTATCCATTTTGAGTAAAAGGAAAATGCCCTCTGCCCTTGATAATCAATAGCTCCAAACCACAAATGACTGGTATTTCAAAAATATTACTATTTTATCATCAGAATTTTGAGATATTCCCTGTGAATGTCAGTAGGAGTTTATGTTCAAGAAGCCATTTTTCTTATTATTTTATTACACCTGCTAAGGTCTGGTCATAATATCAAAACATTCCTCTTGTGTCTAGGTATTACAGGTGTATGTGTGTGTGTGTGTGTGCGCCTGTGATTGTGTGTATGTGTGTTTGTTTGCCTTGCCAGTTATGTGGAAAGCTGCCAGTATGGTAAATTGAATATTTACAATATGGCTGTTGGCACTGGAGCAGAATTTGGCCTGAATCCTACCTGGTCCTTCAGGGATGTGCCTGTGTCTTTGTGTGTGAGTTGATACTATGATGTGGTGGTAGTGGTAACTTGTGTGCACTTGAGTGGCTTTGAAGCCTAGCACTTACAAGACTTATAGCCTTGTTTACCTGCAAGCGGATGGTGTGTTTGTGTGTGTGTGTGTGTGTGTGTGTGTGTGCATAATGAACTGAATTAAAATATTCCCTCTTACAAATCTGTATCAGTAAATATTTTGCCTAAAACCAACCAATATCCTTAGGGAGCAGGTCTTCCTCTCTTTTGCATTTGAGTAAGCCTGTATTATAACTTCTGTTGTTGTAATGAAATTAATAACCTGAAATGAAAATTTGTATTATTCTTCATCCTGGATAATGTATGTGTTCATTTCCAGTCAGACTGAAAGACAAGAATTTGAAATGAAGTTCATTCAGTTTAGCTAAGAATCTTGTGCTGTTGGTCCTTGCACTATTGTGTATTGTGTGTATTTAGACTGCGTTTCCCACAGACCCTTTCACTTCCTGTTGAAGAGGGTGTTGTCTCTTGAGTGAATGTTCATTTCTTTTGCATTAATGATAATTCAGATTTATTACTACTTACTACTTTTGATAAAGGAATATAAAAAATAAAAAAAAATTTCCAGCCACATCCTTCACCTCTGGATGCTCCATCCAGTGTCATCATGTGACCTGTGTCTGATGGAACCGAAGAAGAGTCCAACAGGGAAAGAAACACAAGCAGTCAGAGGATCACTCATCATACAAATTATACAGGGCCCAAACTTATGTGCAAGAGAAATTAAAACAGTAAAATTATTTCCTTAACATCCATTAGTTCTGATTTTAGCAACGTTTCTGGTGCTGTTCCGCTGTTGGTTTTATCTCTGAACATAGTGGTTTATTTCTGGGTTGTTTACAATCAGTTTCTTGCCCTAACAAACACTGTTGGAACCATGTTGTCATGTTCCGTTCCCACATCTCACCGGTAACTATGGTCAGTACGTTTTCATAATCGTCAAAACTATGAAAGTGAGATCCAAGTTGTATTAAAGCTGAATAGTTCTTGAACCAAAGAGAGTGATTCGTTAGACCAGACGAACAGCTCTTCTCTTGCTTTGTGCCATGAATCACCATATCACCTCTCCACTTGATCCTGTTTGTCTTCCCTCTTTGCATCTGATACCTTCAGCACCTTCACTCTCTCCTGTTTCGTTCCCTTTACACCTTTCCCCCGTCACCTTCTCCCACCTGCTCCCTTTTTTTCTCCCACACCTCACCCGCTCTCCCCTCATCTCACCAGCTGCCTCCATCCTCCACTTCTCTCTCTCCTTCAACTCCTGTTTTTCTTTCCTCTGCATCCCGCTCCTGTTCCATCTTCCTCCCGTTCTCATCCTCTCCCTCCTCCTCTTTCTCCCTGTCTGCGCCCGATTCTCTTTTCCCCCCTTCGTAACCCTCCCCCTCATCCTCCCCCTCCTCTGCTCTCATCCCACCTCCTTTTCCTGCCAGAGCTTGACACCTATCCTCCTTAATAAGCTCTCTCTCCCTCTCTCTCTCCTTCTATCTTTCCCTCGCTCTCTCAGCATGACAACCTAATTAGGGCTTGGTGTCTGTCATTGTCTCAGGGTCTCTTATTAACACACTCACACACACACACATATAGAGGAACAACACCTCCTATCCTAGTGGGGAGCTACCAAGTGGATCATATTATATTACTAGAAGGCTGAAATATGTTACAATGCACAGAGGAAGCCACAGGGAGAATACACTGTTAAATGTATTTATTGCCTTTGTTCTGGTGCATATTGTTGTCGCTATAGTATGGAAAGCGCCTTAATTTGCCCTACATGTAAGCCCACTGCCAGCACCCTGCGATAAAAGTAATTTTTTGTGGATTGATTTCACATTTCCTCCTGACACTCAGGGCTGAGTGGCGTGAGGTGAAGTCAGGTTTAAGCAGAGACAATGAAAACATCAGATCAATCTCAGTTGCGGACACAGTCTGCCTCAGATAGATAAAATGGATGTAATCCTATATAAAGATGTTACCAAGTGCAGATTGATGCTTCATTTATCTCCATATGCTGCCAAGGTTCTGCAATGAATGTTCTCTCCAAGATGTCAGCTTTCCAGGAATTGGTGTGATGTTTCACCTTGACACCCATCCTGCTTACACATTTTGCAAATGACTAAAAATGGTTTGCCTCAGCAACAGTCATCAGGGGGTGCTGCAGAAAAAACAAAGCAAACATCAGACCACTGTTGTACATACTGTTCCCCCTGCCTGAACACTTTCCTCTCCTTGACCCTCCTCTTCACTTTCCTCCCTGAGCTCTAGCTTCCATCCATTAATCCATCCATGTTCCCTGTCTGTTTACACAGATAAATAAACACACAATAATTATATGATTTAATAAAGGCTATAGCAGGTTGTTTTTTCAGCGCTTGTTAAATTAAGTCCTCCTGTTCGCCCATCTCCATTTCTTCACTAAACAGTGTAACAGCAGCCCAACTGCACGACTTTGTTGTGGGAAGTGAGTCTCTCCTGGTTTGTGAGAGAAGTAACAGTAACGTTCATTTTATTAGAGATCTGTCAGAGCACCTGCTGAATGACAATGTAATTTAGGTAAAAAAATGAATTCCATCATGCATGTATAGAGTAAAGGGTGGCAATATGGCTTTCCAGGAAAGACACCAAGGCGTTGGTTTAGATGATTGACTGGTTGGGTTGATTTTTTTTTTCTTGCTGTGGTGGATTTTGGACAGGCAGACCATCCTCTGAACATAATCTAGCCAACAATTACAATACCTGTAAAACCTATTTGTTCTTCAGTTTAGTTGCATAGAAGTGCAATTTCAGGGTTGATAGACGGGTTTCCAATCAATGTCTTTGTAGGCGGCAGAAAGCAAACTAGAATGACTGAGAGTTTTTTGGGGATCAACACGAAAGGCTGTTTTTGTGCCTTAAACTTCTCAATTTACGAAGTGGTCCTTGAAAAATGTTCAGTACCCCAGGAAGAAAATGGACACCAATTGACACGGTTTGTTATGAGGGAGGTAACACTGCAGTTACCTAATGTGGGATTTTGCAGCATAACACCAAAAAGGTTTGGAAATGAGCAAAGTCCCAGTATACATAGTTACATCCAAAGACTTTTCCAAGAAGTTACCTGTTTCCTAAATAGCAGCCGTCATACCATTGTGGCAGTATGTTTTCATCCTTTGAATCCTTTATTGTTTGTAAATGGGACAGCCATCTATCTCACTCTCCGTCCCTTGCTGTGTATTCACTTACCCTGTTACTCTGCCCATTTACACATTCATCTATAGCCATCCCTCCACTCACCAATCCATCCATCCATTCACCTGTTGACACCTTACACTTGTCATGGTGATAGGTAATGTGTGTGATGAGATGTCTGTGTCATCTCTAGTGAATTAACAAGTGGTGACAGATAGGGTCAAGGGGAAAATGATGAGCTTTTCTACAGATCGTTCCTCTCTACTTCTTCCATACTTTTTGTCTTCTTTTATTACTTTTTCTCTCTCTGGCTTCTCTTTTAGTTTAATCCAATGTGTTTGTCCACAGATTCCATTATTTTAGGCTTCTCAATGTGTGTGACCTGAGCTAGGTCCAAGGGACACAGCTGCATTAAGAGAATGAGGAAATTCTGCTGCTTGTGAAGAGATGTTTTTGGATGTTGACTAGTATGGTGTCGGTCTAGTTTATAGCAGGGCCTCTTCTCTCTTTGCTATTATGTCCCGACAATCCTGGCTGTCATAATGTGATAGGATCCTCTCATGAGTTCACACAGAGGCCATTCCCATTGTGAGTCACAAAACAAATGCTATGAAGGAAAACAAACTGTCATGAGAACTACTTGTTTCTCAGGGTGAATTATCTAAGTTGAATTCATAAATACACGAAAGAACCCAGTTGGCCCAAGGCAAAATGATCTGAATTTACACTCAGCACCGAACCTTTTCGTGACTTCTACGAAAAGGCCCAAGCTTCTTTGATTCATGTAGTTGGCTGAGAGTTTTGTAGCTGCTGGCAAATGAGATGTCCTCTCCTCTCTGAGGTCACCGCCAAGCCCCTGAAGCTCTCAGACATCCTGCCTTCACTTTGTTGTAACTGAGAAAATCAGTCTGAATAGAGGAACAATCGACAAATCAGAGGTTTGTTGGCAGGACTAAGAATGGGAACATCATCTTCCTGCACAGCTAGCTATATACCTCTCTACATCCCTGAAAAACAGTCACAGAAAAATGACCAACAAAATGGCGACAAGCATGGATGAAGGATGTTGTAAGTTGATTAAGGTGATCTAGTCCCAGCAACCTCTACTGCAGCTTTCATGTCAATTGAAAATGACAAAATGACATTGGTGGTATGTATAAGGTTTTTAACCATTATTTGGGCAAAACAAAGGAAAATGACACCCTTCCAAAACTGAAATCCGTTAACTTGAATTACTGCTGGGTTTTACAGATGACACTGTGGTTTTGGTTTTATGTTATGTTTGGTTAGGTTGGCAAACCCAATAGTTTCTATAATAATTATGTATCAAATGACAACTGAAAAATGTGACAACATAACACACAGGTCACAAAATCCCATCTGAGTTGCTTACAGATTCATATATTATATCTGCTGCCAACAACCATGTGACCAATCAATCAGTGATTAAAATTATTCTGACGTTGGCAAATTTTTATTTGTAGAAAAATGTGAAAATCCTGGTGAAAACTTGTGCAGTCAGTTTCTCTCTTTCAGCTTGTCCCCGTTTTTTTTTCCTCATTATTTTTTTATACCAGCCAAAGTGTGACATATATAAATCCTACACATAGTAGCTTTAAGTAGTAGCTGAGTGCTGTGTAAGAGCATATATACTGTATGAGTTTTGATTCATGCTGTTGGGGTCTGCATTTTCTAGTACTCAGAAACCTAAAGAAGTGAACAGAAGAGGACAGAAGATAATGATGTAACTGAGCAGCTTCTCTTCTTTTAAAATATAATGATCCTGTGGGATTATCTTCAGTAGGAAATGTGATGACTCTTGGTTAAACCATTCTAGCTTGTTTATGGTTGCATAGTAGTTGTGAAAATGAGTTTTTCATCTTCTTTTAATGACTTTCTGTGGAATATAATACTCTAGGGTATATTGTTGCCCCCCCCCAAAAAAAAAACTGTAGCATGCTCCATTTCATGTGCAACGCAGGGGTTTGTCTGTTTCCTGTTGATTTTCAAAACACTGCAGATCCCCCGTGTCTGTTATAGTTTGTAGGTTTGTATTGAGCTAGAAAGGGAGTTCAACTTTGTAGTGAAATTACTTCTTATTATTTAAATTTGCGCTCGTTGTGGGGGCACAGCCTCCTAAGAGGAAAATTAATAAGCAAAATAATGCAGTGAGTTCAGTTGATCAGTCTGATATCAGAAGCTGTGACTGCTCGATTAAATTGATTTCTGTCTCTGCTTCAAAGGAATACGCAGGACAATGACTTGGTCTGAATGAGAAGATTAATTAACCATCGTCTACTAACACAAGATAAATGAGATGACTGATGATAGCAGTCAAAGGGGAGCAAACGAACAATATTAATCTGTGGATGACAAACTGTGGAATAAATTGGGCAATGGTGAAAGATTTGCTAGTATATTTACGATAAAAGGATTAAAGGTATTGTTTTGACAGTCATGAACAGGAAGGAAGATGGTTTTGCCTACTTTGAGCTGTGCTGGCCGTTTCTGGACACTTTCCTGGTCGGAGCCCACAGTGGTTGATGTTGAAGCTGCTTCATGACAGACTCTGGGGTGGCTTCCCTGAGGCGACTTGTGGTTGCCAGGCGACGGGGTTCTACTGCGGTCTCTCTGATGTTCGGCTTGGGGAGTCTGCCAGCAGTCGTCTCTCCACTGACACACAGGTTGGTTGTCCTTATGTAGGCAGCCGAGTGCAGATGTACAACCTGCGAGCTGATGGCGACATACCTTCTTAACTTTCGCAAGATAACTTTGGAAGAAATTGGCGTTGTCCTGATGAGACAAAAAACTTCAGAAATCCTCAAAACAATGGTAATACTAAAATAATAAATAAAGAAAAATCAAAATCAAAAAGTGCGTTGTAGAGAAAAGATGCTCTGGGAGCTTGTGGCAAACGAAAGAACCAATGACACAAGAAGCAACAAAAATTAAAATGGCAGAAGAAGCAGAGAAGGCAGAAAAGCTAAATAGAGACAGTGCACAAAGGGGGGATGCTGGGTTTGCATCACGGGTGTGGTAACATTTGTTACCACTAGTTAGGATTTTTCCCTCTTCTCCTTTTGTTTCAGCCGGAGAAGAGAATAATTCCTCTGTAGAACTGTTTAACATGGAGGTTACATGCAAAAGTTGCACATCCCTCTTCTACCATGACCCATTACAACACTTGAACTAAAACAAAATATGAAACTGACATTACTTTTAATGAAAGAAGAGGAGGAAAACAAGCGTGGATTTCAGAACAGTACATCTTTCAAAACCTTCAACATAATACAAGTGTTAGACCAAAAGAAAATAAATGTGGCTGTGTGCGTGGGGGTCAGGGAGAGTCCATAGTGAGAGAAAGCATTTATACCTTGGTGATAATTACACTTCTTTTGATGTTATCTTCTTTCAGGCAGTAAACAGTCAATATCAATCAGAGATGAGGTCTTACTACTCTCCACTTATAGAAAGAAACTCATTTTCACTCTGTGGAGATTTTGATTGTTATTTCTTCCATTTGCCTTGTGTCCGTTTGACCCTGTTAATTCCACCAGGCCTCTGTCGTAAATCTCTCCCTTGTGCTAAAGGCTGGTCTTTTTGTTTAATTTTAGTGCGATAGCTGTAGCGTGAGGGAGTGAAAGGACATCCTTGGGTCGGTGAATAAACTGAATGTAGCCACCAGGCCTGCAAAGGCATGCCTACGATGCTGAGCTGTGTGTGCTACAGCCTGGACACACTGTAATAAAACCGAAGGTGAACAAGCACTAAAGGTTGAGCGACATTCCCTCTCAGGAGACCGTAACTGGAAAATAACATTGTCTGAGGCAAGAGGCGCAGAGAAAGAGGGATGTACACAGGGAGAAGCCCAAAGAAATGAAAGCAGGTGGGTGGGAAAGAGAGCGAAGAAGGAGAGGGTAAAGAGCGAGTCAAGGAGAAAGTAGTTAAATTGGTGGGATGGGGAGAGAGGTTAAATAGATGAAGAGGAAAAACAGAGGGAGGCTGGTACAGAGAAGGTTGAATCGTACATGGAAAAGGAGGGAAACATAGAGAGAGAGATGGAGGAATGAGTGAAGGAGATAAGAAAAGCAAAAATCCATTTTTTCTGCAGGTATAAGCACCTCAGTAGGTGGAGAGAGCATGCTGCGACTGGCCAAGACCCTCTATACACCTACTATGATTAGGACACCAGAAAGCGACCCCCCCCCCCCCCCCCCCCCCCCAACACACACACACACACACACACACACACACACCACTTAGAAAGAAATTGATACACACAGTGAGAGGTCTCAGTTTACTTTTGAGGCTGTAACACTGTGAAGAAGACTTTGCACCTCTATCCTGCATCACTACACTTTGAGAGTTGGGCAGATAAGGAATCAAAAAGTAGATGGAGACACACACACACACACACAGAGACGAGGATGAAGAATGAGAAAGACAGAGGACAAAGTGAGAACAAAATAATGAGTGTTAGATAGTGAACAAGGTAGCATGAGATGAGAGATTTCATGCCTCTGGCTTTGCCTTCACTCCAACACATTGCATTAAATGGAAATATAACATGTTCTCTGTGTGGGGAAAATGACTGACTAGCCTGCTGAAAAGCTCACTAGCCTCTGGGATAGTGAGTCTGTAAATTGGTTGACTGGCTGGTCGATTGGGTGGGTGGTTGTTTCATTTGGTACCATCTTGGCAGGATGATTAGCTTGGTATGGTCTGCGGCTGGTTGGTTTGTTGGCAGGGTGGCAGGCTGATTGGCTTGTTGGTGGAATGACTGCTAAGGTGGATGGGTTTCTGGATGTTTAACTACATAGTTAGCTGTTGTTGGGCTGGCTGGTTTGACTAGCCAACTCAGCTGTGTTTATGAAGCAGGTTTCTGGCTGGCTGCTTGACTGTCTGGCTCGTTGACTGGGTTTGTCCCCAACAGACAAACAGCAGCATGAATTGTTTGTTTAAATGGTTTAAAATGGCCCAGGAACTAACTCAGAAACTTTAATTTTCAGTAGTGGGAACCAGTCTAAATCTAGTGTCATTGTTCTTGGTGCCAAAACGACGAGTTACTGCTCGGGAGGTTGTACTTTGCGATAACCCAGGTGTAACTACACCGGTCCAAAGCAATAATGGCCACGCATCATACTGATGTCTTTCGAGTTTTATTTCTCCGTACTTCCTCCTCCGCAGACACCGTGAAAACTACAAAATAAAGACAAACATTTTTGAAACACACATCTCTTGCTCTTCAGAGTCTCTCAAAAATGTCCAGAGCCCAGACAGGCTCCACAATAGCATGGGCGCTAACACCCGAACACAAACAGGTCCCGACTAGCCAGCAAAAACATATAAAAATTGTCCATTCAAGGCCACACAACCATCACAAACAATAACAAAACCATACAAAAATGCAAAATAAAGGTTACCGTGTGCGCCTCTTGGACCATGCAGTACTAATATCTTGCGGCCGTATGCACTTCTCCTGTAGCCGTGACGGCGTTCTACTCTTAGCCGTGATGGCGCGCTCCGCCGCCCCACAATGCCACAGGTGCGACCTCCGAACTACGACCATGTGACCAATTACTACGAGTCAACCTCGTTCTTACATTCCTTAAATCAGTTTTAATAACCATGAATTGAAACATATTGTTACAAAATGTAAAATAAACATTTCAATTAAATCTCAACTGTCTTTCAACTGTCTCTCAGACAGTTACACTCCCACCAAATTACTACGATTTATGATAACTTTTGTGAAAACATTTGAATAAATCAAGTAATTTCTAGAACAACTGGTATCTTATACCTCTCACGTCTGAACTGTTACTTTTGACTTTCTACACAGATATGTGTTTACAGATTGGTTACATTGGAACACATTTTAGTTGTTTTCTACAAGCACAACTAATTTATGAATAGGACGTTCAAGGATAGATAGATTAGTAAGTCCTTGACCCTCTTTCCCTAGCTTTCTGTTTCCCATTTGTACAGTGGCCTTTCGAACCAGTCCATCCTCATCTCTGCAAACATCTAGCACCCTTCCAAGTCTCCACTCACTGCGGGGAATCTCTTCCTGTTTGACAATGACAATATCTCCAATCTCTACATTTCGTCTTGAAGAATGCCAGCGTTGTCTGAGCGTGATGTTTGCCACATACTCCTTCCTCCATCTACTCCAGAATTGCTCCGTCAGGTACTGCACCCTGCGCCACCTTTTCCTGGCGTACACATCTTCAGCCACAAATTTTCCTGGGGGAGGCAGCGGAATGGAACTTTTCATGGTTAGTAAATGGTTTGGTGTGAGTGGTTCTAGGCTTTTGGGATCATTAATACTGTTGATTGTGAGTGGGCGACTGTTAACAATTGACATTGCCTCATAGAAAAATGTCCTTAAAGAAGCATCATCTAGTCTTCCAGCACTTTTGGAGAGGACCCAGCTTAGGACACTCCTAACTGTCCTGATCTGCCGTTCCCAAACCCCTCCCATGTGACTGGCATCAGGTATGTTCATAGTGAAGTCACATTGTCTCTCAGCCAGGTAAGCTGTCAGTCTGTCTTTGTCCAGTTCTTTCAGAGCTTTTGTCAGTTCATTTTTTGCTCCAGTGAAATTTGTGCCTTGATCCGACCTGATTTGTCTTACAGCTCCACGAATTGCTATAAAACATCGCAGTGCATTGATGAAGGCATCCGTTGTTAAATCTTCCAAGATTTCAATGTGGATTGCCCTTGAGGATAGGCAGGTGAATATAAGCCCATACCTTTTGTACTCTTTGCGTCCCTGCTTTGTGAGAAAGGGTCCAAAACAATCCATTCCACAAAAAGAAAATGGTGGTGATGGATCAACACGGCTAGCAGGGAGATCTGCCATTTTTTGTTTTTCTGTTGGTCGGCGAGCTCTCCTGCATGTGACACACTGTCTGATGTAGTTAGCTACAACTTTGCTGCCACCAACTACCCAGTAACCATTTGCTCTGAGCTCATTGAGGGTCTGGCCTCTGCCTTGATGCTGAGTTTTTTCATGACAGTAGCCTAGGATCAGCTTCGTGACCACACCGTCTCTTGGTAAGATCACTGGATGTTTCAAGTCGTAAGGTAAGGAGGCGTTCTTTAATCGCCCTCCCACCCTGAGAACACCATCTTGCAATACTGGGTTGAGCTGAAACAACTGATGGCCATGAGGCAGTTTGTCATGGCTCAGTGTTTGCATCTCCTCTTTAAAAGCATCCTTTTGTGCCAGCTTTACCAGCACAAGACTGGCTTGTCTTTTATCTTCAACAGATATGGGCTCTGCTGTTTTGTCTCGTTTTGCTAGTTTCTGGATCCGAGCAACCACATTTAATGCTGTATGCCATCTTGAGAAACGCTCAAATCTCTCCAAAAACTTGTCCTCTTCCATTACACTTGTTTGTAATGCTTGTGTTACTTTGACTTCTGGATCTCCCACCATAAGCTGTGGATTTGGTTTTGGTGTCAAAATCTCTCTTTGCCACAGGAATTTTGGTCCAGTGAGCCAAGTCGAACTAATCAACTCTGCCACCCTGAGGCCTCTGGAGGCGTGATCCGCCGGGTTTTGGTCAGTCTCAACGTGGTACCACTGTGTTGGGTCTGTTGTTTCTCTGATTCTTTGAACTCGATTCGCTACAAAGACATGAAATCTTCGAGCTTCATTGTTAATGTAGCCTAAGACTACCTGTGAATCTGTCCAAAAGTATTCTTGGTCGACTTTGAGCTCCAACTCCTCCTTCAACATCCTGCTGACTGCTGAGGAGACCACTGCAGCTGTTAACTCCAGTCTAGGTATGGTTACAACTTTGGTGGGTGCGACCCTTGCCTTACCTATGACTAGAGAACAATGTACTTTGTCTTCTGTTACCACTCTGATATATGAACACTGGCCATACCCTTGATTGCTTGCGTCTGAAAAATGGTGCAACTCAATCCTCTGAACCTTCCCTAGGTTTTCAGGGGCAAAGCATCTTGGGATCTGGAGCTTTTGCAGATTTTGCAGGTCGTTCAGCCAGCTCTCCCATCGTGGCTTTAGCTCTGTGGGCAGTTGTTCGTCCCATCCAATGCCCTTTTGGCACATTTCCTGGAGTATTTTCTTTCCCAGTAGAAGGAAAGGAGCCAAGAAGCCTAGTGGGTCGAAAACAGAGGCAACTGTGGAGAGTATTCCCCGCCGTGTTGCAGGCTTCTCATCCAGGGCAACTTTAAAGGAGAAGGTGTCGCTGTTTACACTCCATTTTACTCCTAACACGGTCTGGACTGGGAGTTCATCATGAGTGAGATCGACATCTTGAACTCCACTAGCTCGTTCCCTGTCAGGAATAGATTCCAAGACTTCTCTGCTATTCGAGATGAACTTGTGGAGGTGTAATTTTCCTTTTGCACACACATCTTGTGCCTCTCTCACCAGTTTGATGGCTGTGTCCACAGATTCTACGCTGATGAGGCCATCATCAACGTAGAAATTCTTTCTGATGAAATTGGCTGCTGCCGGATAGTCCTTTTCGTTTTGGCTTGCAAGGTGCTTAATTCCATAATTTGCGCAGCCAGGAGAAGAAGCTGCTCCAAAAAGATGGACTCGCATGCGGTATTCCTTTGGCTCTGATTTTGTATCGCCGTTTTCCCACCACAGAAAACGTAAGTAGTCTCTGTCCTCTGGACTTACATGGAACCTGTGAAACATTTTCTCTACATCACAGATCACTGCAATGGCATGTTTGCGGAACCTGCAGAGCACTCCTGTCAGTCCGTTGGTGAGATCAGGTCCAGTAAGTAAGTGATCATTCAGAGCTGTGCCCTCATACTTGGCAGAGCAGTCAAACACAACCCTAATTTTTTCTGGCTTTCGAGGATGATATACCCCTTGGTGGGGAATATACCAAACATTTCCTGTTTTGGGTTGGTTGTCAGCTCTCTCTGCATCTCCATCCTTAAAGACACTGTCCATGAACTTAACGTAGTCATCCTTAAATTTGGGATTTTTCTCAAATTTCCCCTTTAGCTGCTTCAGCCGCACCAGAGCCAGCCTCTTGTTTTCTGGCAGTTGTGGGCGTGTCTTAAAGGGGAGAGGCATTTCCAGGTGCCCATCTGCATTCTGATATATTCTTTCATTCAGTAACTGTGTGAACTGTATGTCACTTTGTGAAATAGTCTTTTCCCCAGGGTTAGTATCTCTGAAGTCAGCTTCAAGGGCTTTGATGACAGTGGCTGGTGTCAATGGTGGTAGTTCTTTAACAGCTATGCGATGGCACAGACCTGTCACTTCAGTTGACTTTGCTACCTGTGGTGAGCTGCCGACAATGCTCCAACCTAGGTCAGTCTTGATGCCATACGGCTCATCATCACGTCCTGTGATGACTTGTCGTGGAGCCAAGGCTTTGGGGCAGTCATATCCTATGAGGAGTCCAACCTCACACTCCATCAGCTCTGGTATTTCCTGAGCTATTCTGCTCAGATGTTTCCACTTTTTGGCAGTTCCAGGGGTAGGAATGTGAGAACGCTCCAGTGGGATGAAATCTCTGGTATAAGCAGGTGGCAAGTTGACAAAGCCTTGTGAGGAAAATCCTCTGACTCTAAGACCACTGACTCTATCACTCTTAATGATGGAATCTTTTTCCACCATAGTGGTTAGCTTCAACTTAACAGGCTCTAAACCCACCCCCATCTTTTCACATACCCCTTGGTCTACAAAAGTGTTGCTACTCTGTGTATCTAACAGGGCATACACTAAGGTCTCTGTTTCAGGAGTGGTGCTTGAAGACATCCATACAGGCACTATCATGGATGTGCTCCCACCTTCGTTTCTGCTCACATAGCAAGAAAGGGCGGATGTGTTTTCTTCTGCTTGCTTGGCATGTGAAGAGGATGTGTCTGTAGCAGCAGGACGATCCTCATGCAGTGGTGTTGGATGAGGTTTCTTACAAATACCACAAGTGGCTTTATTCTTGCAGTCCTTTGAATTATGTCCTCTTCTAAGACAGCCAAAGCACAGGTTATTGTCCATTATGAACCTTCTCTTTTCCTCTACAGGTTTACTGGCAAGCTTCTGGCATTTGTGAATAGAATGACTTTCTCCACAGAATACGCATGGGACTGAGTTTGGAGATGTGAATGAGGTGTTCACTTTCTTTGATCCATTTGAATCCTTTGAGCTGTTCTCCACAGCACTGTGTGTTTTCATCACTGTAATTGATTTATCTGATGCTTTCATGTTTGTAATGAACACATTAGCCTTTGGGCGATTTATGTCTCTAGTTGGCTTTTCTTCAGCGTGTTTTAAAGCATGAAATGATGTCACAGGATTGCATGCAATATCTGCCTCCTTAGCCACGAAATCAGCAAACTCCCTGAAATTGGGATATTCCTCTGTTCGTCGCAGCTGTTTTGTGACATGACGATTCCAGCGAGAGGCCAACCAATCTGGGAGCTTTTGGAGCATCTTTTGATTTTCCTCACAGTCATTTAGCACCTGAAGCCCTTTGATGTGTGGCATGGCGTTGCTGCAGGCTGCCAGGAAATCACTGAATTGTCTCAGTTTGAGCGACTCTCTTGAGCCAATCTTTGGCCAGTTATTCAGTTTTTCTCTAAATGCACGCTGGACCACGAAGGGGTGACCATACCGAGTGTTCAATGCCTCCCATGCTTGGTCATAGGCTTCGTCATCTTTTCTGAAGAAGCTTCCTTCCACTGCTGATCGTGCCTCACCACTGATGTATTTCTGTAGGTAAAACAATCTGTCTGCTGGATTTGTGCATCGCCGTTCAATCAGTGCCTTGAAACTTGTGCTCCACTCTAAGAACTTAAGTGGATCTCCTGAGAAGACTGAAGGCTCAGGTGCAGGAAGTCTGGTAAGTACCATTGTGTCATGAAGAGCTTGTACTAATGATGCTTCATTGTACTCAGTATTGTTTATTTGGTCTTTGTTATTGTTGTGACATGTTTGTTCCCTTTTCATTTCTTTACAGGGCACTGGAGGACTGGTCACCTTACTGTCTGCTGCTTTATTTTCGTTGCAGACCTCACTTGAGTCAGCCTCAGAGTACGCTTTAAGCTTAGCAGCTATCACATCAAGATCTCTCTGATTTTCCAGTCTTTTAAGTTGTTGCTTTTGTGCAGCAATTGCCTCTTCCATGTTCATTTCAGCCTTCTTTGCGGCTAACTCTGCAGCGCATTCTGCTCTTCTTGCTGTAATGCTTTGCTGTTCTGATGAATGGCTTAAGTGGTGACTGCGAACAGTAGATTTGGTGATTGTAGACCCAAATATGGACTGGGCATACTCTCTGTCAAGCACCATATGAAGCCTTGCATTTTCTGCTTTAGCGTCAAATTCCTCTTGTCCTACTTCACTCATGCGCACTTTCATCAACTCCATCAAATCTCTTGTTACTGCTGTGCAGGAGTCCATTTTTCTTCTGATCTCAGTAGAAGGTGCTGAATGAGATCGTATATTTACATATGCATCTTTCACTTGTGACTCCAGCTCCTCAACAGCATCCATCATGTCACCCAAGTCTCCATCGGAGCATTCCTCCTTCAGTTTGGTGCGTGAGGCTTTAACCTGCTGTTTCCATTTTTCATACAGTGTGATGAATTTACTCTCTCTTTGAGAAGTCTCTTGTTGCTTCAGTTCCAGCATTTTAGGGGTTAACTTTCTCTCTCTTGAAGATTTCCTGAGTTGATCTGTTTTGGAGGTGGCGGAGGTAGGCTCAACAGCTGATACTCTGAGTATTTCTATTTCAGCATGAAGATCACCTATAAGTGCCTCTAATCTCTCCCTTTCAGTGCCATCAGTTTGTGATTTTAATTGTTCATTTAAACTGGTCAGTTCTTCTTGGAGGGACTCTATTTGTTCACTTAAATCAACACCTAGTGATTTTTCCCCATGAAGTGACATTGTACATTTTTGAAAAGACACTATTTTAGAAAAAGCACCCCTTTTTACAAAGTTGTTGTTAAATATGCAAACAAGCAAATAAACCCTTTACCACTATGTGGTTATCAGTGTAGTCAAAGTACTAATGTTTAGCAACAATTAACTCAAATAAACCTCTTAATGCACTTCTTTGATTATGAATTCAAACTCTCAAGTAGAAAAACACCATTAAAAC
Source organism: Toxotes jaculatrix (assembly GCF_017976425.1). NCBI lineage: Eukaryota > Metazoa > Chordata > Actinopteri > Toxotidae > Toxotes > Toxotes jaculatrix. Next base: position 6,823,256 of record NC_054403.1, read on the forward strand.
ATTAATAACAAATACACTGACAAAACAGGAACAATGAAGAAAAATCAATTCCTCTTTCAGTAATGAACCAGTATTTTTTTTTTTTTTTTGTTAAACAAGTCTTTTCTTGCACAGTACCTCTCTTGAATAATTGCTTTCTTTGAAGTTGTATAAACTATCCATAAGGAAGTAGAGATGGTACAGTCAAACCTGGCGCCGTCAGTAGAGCAGCCCTTCTCTGTGTTGACAGCGATGGGATGAAACAGTCACTGCACGCTGAAGCCTGAAGAGGATGTTTGCAGAGCTGTAGTCGCGCTGATGCTGCCCTCTAGTGGCGAAGTCGCGATACTCTCAATCCGGTATTAGGAGCGACTCTCCCGTGTCCTCTCTATCGGCACGCCTCTTCTCCGGTCTCGTCTTTGGTCATACGCTGCTCCGGTGATTGCGCTGCCCTCTCTCTCCTGGACGGACACCCGCTGCTCTGGACTCTTACTCTGGATTCTCGGCCATACTGGCGTTACGTTTTCACTGTAACTACACCGGTCCAAAGCAATAATGGCCACGCATCATACTGATGTCTTTCGAGTTTTATTTCTCCGTACTTCCTCCTCCGCAGACACCGTGAAAACTACAAAATAAAGACAAACATTTTTGAAACACACATCTCTTGCTCTTCAGAGTCTCTCAAAAATGTCCAGAGCCCAGACAGGCTCCACAATAGCATGGGCGCTAACACCCGAACACAAACAGGTCCCGACTAGCCAGCAAAAACATATAAAAATTGTCCATTCAAGGCCACACAACCATCACAAACAATAACAAAACCATACAAAAATGCAAAATAAAGGTTACCGTGTGCGCCTCTTGGACCATGCAGTACTAATATCTTGCGGCCGTATGCACTTCTCCTGTAGCCGTGACGGCGTTCTACTCTTAGCCGTGATGGCGCGCTCCGCCGCCCCACAATGCCACAGGTGCGACCTCCGAACTACGACCATGTGACCAATTACTACGAGTCAACCTCGTTCTTACATTCCTTAAATCAGTTTTAATAACCATGAATTGAAACATATTGTTACAAAATGTAAAATAAACATTTCAATTAAATCTCAACTGTCTTTCAACTGTCTCTCAGACAGTTACACCAGGAATAATCTGAGCAGTTTGTGGTGCTGAAATTTGCTTACTGGTCAAACACAAACCTTGTGACTGCTGCAGCTTGTGTACATTCACACAGTGAGCAAGCACTGTTTGCCTGTTTGGACAAAGGGTGGACATTTTTATGATATCAAGCAGAACAGAAGAGAGAAAGGCCGTGACCTCTGGGAAAGCTATGAAGTGAACAACACAAATTTAATTTTAAAGTTTTAGAGTTAGCATATAAAAAATAGAAATCTTATCAGTTCTTCACGGTGGACACACAGGCAGGAACATGTAGAAAAGACTTTTAGTTTCCAGTTTAGCTCCTCATTTCAGTTCTTGTGCACGTCTTGTACCTTGAGCTATCCAACCCTGTCCTCTATTGTAGAAATAATGTTATTATAACGCTAATTTGTTTGACCAATTAGGTTGTTGTGGGAAATGTAATTGCTGCCTGGATTATGTTCACAGGCAATGCTTTTTTGAGTGAAGTGATTACTACACTGCAGTACAGAACAAGTCGTAGGGAGGTGATGGGGCTTCCAAAATTAGGGTTCACATCCTGACTCCAGTAAAATAAGCACATTGTGCCTTGTGCTGGAAATCCCTGTGGACTCATCCACATTAAACCAAGACCACAGTCCTTCTCATACAAAAGTATATTATTAGCTTTAGTTGTTACAAGCAATTTTTGTATTGCAAGAGCAGATACTGTAGGAAAGCAAATGAACACAACACAGCACTATGTTGATCAAAAACACTTGAAGTTATTCACTTCATGTGAATAACAGTAGAACATTGTTATGCCTCTGCATAAAACTCTTGGAGAGGGGGGCCCATTCAATATTGATTTCTCTTAATCATGGCTGTCTAATCCAATCCTTCACCAAGTAGTTTTAGTTGCCTACACACAACCAGAAGATGGGAGATCAGAAACAACGTATATGGGTAATTCTGAAAAGCAGACACCAAACAACCAACTCACTGTTAGTTGGCTTGATTACTAGTTGCATGGCTCGGTGGTTAACTACACAAAATAAACTGCAGTTTGTCTACTGAAATTTCAGCGTCATTATTCCGTCCCACATTCAATGAAGCATTATCCTCCATTTACCATTGTGGATGAAGTCAAATGAAAGGCTGAATTCTCATTTCCTTTTTTTTTTTTCCTGTAGATGTGTAAAGCTCTCTCTTTCTCTCCTTTCTCTCTCAGCTATTCCCCTGTGGCATTTCTAGTAAGCTGAACCACCTGTCCCTCTTTGCATTAGAGGATAAATCTACTCTCTGTGGACGCTCTCACACAAGAAACACACACATAGTTGTCACAAGGGTGTTTTCTAATGCCAGCCAAATGTTTAACCTTTCTCTTCATCAGATTAACAGACTCGGAGCAGGAGATAAAAACAGCAAGTGAAAAGAGGAAGAGACAAAGAGATGAAGAGAGAGAGTGGAAGAGAAACAGACAATGGCAGTAAGGGAGTAAAACAGAGAGTAGGAGAGAGCGAAATAGGAGCAGAGAAGGAGAGAGCGGTCATTTGAAGTTTCTTTGGCAGTCCTCTGTGACTTGGCAGCCATTGAGTCGATACCACTCTCTTGCCGACGTGGGCCAACATGTGCCAGTGCATGCCAACTTGAGCCAACGCCCGCTGCCCTGGCCCGTCTTTTGAAAAAGAAAAAAGAAAAGTAGGCCTTGCTTTTGACACTTTGATGTTCAAGGGGTTTTAAGGTGTTCTGAAATACGATCTGACTTGGTGTAGATATGGAAGAAAGGACTAAGACAGAGGAGAAAGGAGGGCAGAGGCGGAGGTGTGAAAACCAAGTAGCCTGCGTGTCAGAGTGGTCTTGTGATAGACTGCTCTGCAAAGCCGAGGTGGTAGTTTGAGCCGCACAACATCCACAGCGCTTGTGTAAGTGTCCTTCATAAAGACATGGATCAGCACACTCACTCATTAAAGGCATACTGAGCATGATTTCACCCCTTGAAGTAGCATATAATTACCTTAAAATTATCACGCTCAGTTACTGATTGTGGCACAATGGTATTCTACATTTACATTCATTCATTTGGCAGACGCTTTTGTCCAGCACAGTGTAGAAAAGACGTACAATCCAAGCCTTCAAGAATTAGTGCCACAACACAAGTGTCACAAGGTTACAGGAGCATGAGTTTGTAAGTGCACAGGTAATTATGTTTTTTGATTAAAAAATAGAGTGAGAAGCTCCAGATTAGCATGTGCTCTCTAAATGGAGAGGTTATTAAGTTATTTCTAACAGAGAAGGGATTCTGCTGGCTGAATCGAATTTGGCAAGTTTCCTACCTTGCAGTGACGGCAGGTCGAGTTGTCATTCATTTGTGAAACATAGTGGACGAGAAGGTTAATAAACCTGAATGAAAAAGTTCAGGTAGCTTGGTGTTATGCTGGAGGTCACTCTAAGGCAGCATTAGTGACTTGAACGTAGTATGAGCATCAACAGGGAGCCACTGGGGAGTTAAGGAAAGTGGAGTGCATAGAGCTGTTTTTTTTTTTTTTTGCTGGTTGAAGACCAGATGTGCTGCAGCGTTATGGACCATTTGCAGGGGTTTTATTGTGCAGACTGACAGCCCTGACAGAAGGACGTTACAGTAGTCAAGGTGAGAGATGATCAGTGCCTGTACAAGGAGTTGAGCAGCCTACTCAGTCAGATAAGAACTGATATTTTTGATGTTATATAGTACGAAACAAGCTGACTGAGGGACGGATGCAGCAAGCTCAATTAACCTTAGTTGGTCATCAGTCATAATGCACAGATTTCTTGCAGACTTTGTTGGAGGAAGTGAGGCGAAGATTGAGTTGATGGTGGTGTTCCATCATCTGAGGCATGCTGAGATGTCCCCCAGGACAGTATGGTCACCAGACAGGAGGGGCAGATAAAGCTGGGTGTCATCAGCACATCAATCGCAAGAGAAACCATGTGAACTGATGTGTGACTAATTTGTATATCCTATATATTATTAACACTGAATACTCTGGGTATCTTTGGCCGTCAACCCTTTGGTGAGGGGTTTGTGAGACTGCAGTCTATGCTGCATTGCTTCCAATTTGGGCATGATTCTTTGAAATGCCAACATTTAGCATGTAAAAAATTGTTCAGTGTTGTGCATTTAATAGTAATAAAATACTAAAACAGCCAGGCAAAGAGAAGGTTAGACTCACACCAAAAACAAGACTGAAGCCAAAGTTCCTCTGTGGTCAGCAAGCTTTCAATGATCCTCAAACCTTATTCCCAGACCAAACAGCAATACTGGACAATTCTCTAAAACCCTGAAAACAATTCTCTAAAACGTAACCGAGTCCTATACTAGGATTCGGTTAAGTTGGGCATTTAAAACATTCAGTTAAGATTGTGATTATGTTTCATAAAAAAGAGAATGTCATCTGAAAGTCTGTGACAGGACACAGCCTATGATAACCTGCATAAAAGTCTAATGCACTACTCCCCCATCCACCACCCTGACTTCTACACCCTCACGTTCTACTTCACTTCATAAAAGGCAACCTCCTGCTCTGAGCACAGATTTTGAAGTGCTGAATCATGCTGTTTTATTATACTTTTGCTGTTAGTTCAGAACGCTGAAGACATTTTTGGGCATCCACCCTTTGGCGAAGGCTGTGAACACCTGGAACACTGTCAACATTAAGTGTGCCATATTGTTCAGTGTAGTGTATTTAATAGTAATAAAATGCAAGAATAACAAGGTGAAGAGAAGGCAGGACTCCAAAATGAGAGTGAGGCCAGAGAGCCTCTGCTGTCAGCAAGCTGTTTTTCATTACGCAAACAGCACAATCAAAGTGATTCTGTTAGCCACAGACCTATATGTATATGTTTCACTTATATAAACCATTTAACCTTGAATGAGTTACATCTGGGGCACTTTGTAAAGGCAACACTTAGTGGCAGGTACGATCGAAATCCAGCAGTACTCTGGGTACTGACCATGGACCATGGTTGAAATCCATCAGTCAAAGAAGACTTTGTTTTCATGTCAGTTTCCACAGAGCCCAACATGCTGTCCTAATCTGCCAGTCAGCTTATTCACTTTATTCACAGAAGTATAAAAATTGCCTTCAAATCTTTTGCCTTCCATTTAGTATTTAACCATCCATTTAATGAAATGACAGATTTTGTGAAATTGCATCCATGGTGTTGACATAGATATGCAATGTAATCAAATGTTTAAGTGACAAAAACATATGTAAGCTCTTTTGAGGCAATCTATCATGAAACAGCTCCACAATGTCTCTGCCTGAGATAAACAAACTACTGTGAACTACTGTGAAGTTCACAGTAGTAGCACAAACAGTCCAACAACATTTAAATACAGGCCTTGGGGTAAATGCACACAGGAGGTTTGAACATTGTTTAAGTTCCACATCCAGTTTGTTCCACAGTTTTACTCCACTGCTTGATATGGTAATTCTTTTCATAGTTGTTTGAATACTGCAAATTTTGAAATTTAGTTTATCTCTCAAATTGTACCCACCTTCTCTATCATAAAACATTATCTGTAAATTCCTTGGTAATAAGTTGTTTCTGGCTCTGTACATGAACAGTGCTGTTTGGACTTCAATGATGTCATACAGTTTGAATAATTTAGATGTCTATGTCGATAAAGTGATCATTTAAATCCTTGATTTTCTTGGTATAACCTGTCCATTAAGACAGAGATAAGGTTGTTGCTTATCAGTAGTGACACATATTGATCCGTTCTTCAAAGGCTGGCGTTGCTGACCTTACACATAAAAGAATATTAGCACTCAAGTGGAACATAGACACACACATACGCGTAGGTCTGGCCAAGACTTGAAGAGAGAACATGAATTGTAGCTTTACTTACACACAACACTCAGACATAAAATACCCAACAAACGCACAGTGCACACATTGACACAACATGGAACAGACATTAAGTCGGGCGGTTGTCGATTGAGTGATTTTCATGTGTCACTGATTTGATGCAGGCCAGTGTGTCTCTCTCATAATGTGTGTGTGCTGTTTGATTTGTGTGTGTATTCTTTTTTATAAAATAAGTGCAGTTATTTTTTTTTAATGAAGTTCAAGTGTATTTTGATACAATCTGGGTTTTTTTGAAGGATGAAGAACTTTTGTAGTCATTATAAAATGACTCTCAGTGAACGTCTCCAGGAACCGTGACTTCATTCATTTATAATATCATTAAAATTTCACTGATAAAAACATATTCATTGCTGCCATTTGGTGGAAAATGCTTAAATTAAACACTGAAAAAAAGCTCTGCACGAGCTGAATTTATGACCTTAGTAATGTAACGCATGTGACAGCTTGTTGTGGACTAACACATGCATCCATATACTGTACGTAAGCATTTGTGTCCAGATACCTGCATGCACAGAAGTGTGTATGTGCTTGTGTGTGTGAGAGTCTCAGCATGTGCAGGTGTCCGTGCTCTCTCTCTGCCTGTTAGTTAGATTGATAGTCAAATTAATCTGCAGCTCCGTCCAGGTATAAACACGCTGCCTGCTGGCCAGGATACATCCCCTTCTATTAGCGCCATAATTCAACGCACCCTCCAGCAGCCTGCCCTGATCATAGGAGGGTAATTGCAGGGAGGGTGAGCTTGATTTATTGACAGAGAGGATATGGTGGATTATAAATTGATTTGGAGATTAATTTATGGCTCATTTTGCATCTTAGATAATTGGAATTTGTGTTTTTTTGGAGAGCGCTCTGCGGCAAGCACAAACACACACACACACACACACAAATAGTACACAAATCTGAAATATTAGTGGTCAGCCAAAGTACAGTGCTCCTAGAGTTTTACGAGTGAGGCTGCATTCCTTGAGGACACTTTGGAAGTGATTGTGGACCCTGTAACAGATGTACAGCAATCCTTTCAAATTAGGATCAGAGTGTAACGATGAAAAAAACCTTTATAGCCTCAATGCATGTGTAGTCTATGTGCCAGTGTGCCTCAAACAGCACTTTAACTTCAGCTTCTGAGATGAGGGCTACAAGAATGAGGGAAAACTAATCCAGTTAATAGACTGTTATAATCTATAGTAAACAAGTCACTGTTTATTTTTATAACTGTAAATTGTAATTTTCACAGGATAGAATGTCATGTTATTTTAATTTGTTTTATTTGCTGTCAGTTGTGTTTCCAGTTGCACCCAGTTGCTGCCATCTGTGTCAGCACATTTCTCATTTGTTTTAATAGATGCACATAGGGAGGCTTGAATACACCCATATGCACATACCAGTAAGAGTGAAATCCCATGTTTTATTCATAACTGTCTTCAAATGCAAATAAAGGCAACCAACTCTACCCTTTCTTTGCCATGTTACAAAATAACAAGCCACACACAACAGACAGCACACACACTTCTTTGTGTGTGTCTGTGTACCAGACATGAGTTTAATGTAGAAAACTTGCTGATAACAAAAGGGTTATGAATGTCAGCCACTCACATTAGACACAGAATGGCAGCCACAAATCTTTCATTTCACCTTTTAAATCTCTTTTTTCACCTCATTCCTTTCTAGCAGGACAGGATGCGGTGTTACTGGACACATTTTACTGGCATTAAATTGTCAACCAAGACCTCATTTGTCGCAAAAGTTCTGCACAGAGCAGCAAACAACTCTCACATTTAGAAAAAGCATGAGAGAGACTTTGTCACGACTTAATTTCACATTTCATGAGCAAACAGTATTTTGGGAAACAAACATAATCTCTTTCTTGTCGACAGTTTGATGAGAAGATCAATAACACTTTCATGTCTGCATGCTAAATATAAAGCTACAGCAAGCAGCTGGTTAGCTTAGCTTAGCATTAAGAACTTGAAACAGGGGGAAACAGCTGGCCTGCTTTCCAAAGGTAAAAAAAAAAAAAATCTTCCTTCCAGCACCTCGAAAAAATCTCACATCTGCACATTATATCTTGTTTGCTTAACTGTGCCTGGCTGAGAAATAGTCCCTTTTTGCACCTACAGTAGGTGAGTTTCAGAGGTGCTGGTTACCTGTGGATAGAGCCAGGATAGCTGTGTCTACCTGTTCCAAGTCTCCACACTAAGATAAGCTACCATTTTCACTCATTGGTAGAACAAGAATGTGGTGGAAAAATACTTTCCTCCTGATGAGAAGTGAAATAGAATTCTTTAGACAGTTAGTGTCTTTTGATGCTTTATTATAAAATAAGGTTTACAGAGTAATCAATTTCTGCAGAAAGGACAGAGCTCATGCAGCATGTCATGCTACAGAGGTCTGACCTCGGGTTACAAGTTACAAGAGTACTTATGCCTGTTTCTCACATACCAGGATGGCAGGGAGACAAAATAATCTGAAGGTCAAAAAATAGAGATAAGTTGTGCTCGGAGGCACCGGAGACATAACAGGTGTCTTCACAAAGTACAGTAAACAAAGTACATTAGGCCACTACAGGTCATGTTATATGTACTTCACCCAGAATTGAATATACGAGTTCATGAGAATATACGAATGCTTGATAAAAGAGTATATGGTTATATGATAAATTGACATTACAAAGAAAAGACAGTTACTGAGTGTATTTCCCCATAAAATCAAGCTATTTCTTTAGCAATAGTAAGATTATACAGAGAGCAATTCTGTACAATGCAGTCTGTACTACACAGAGCTGGCAATGCCACCTCTTGTGCAGTCAGAGCTTAACTGAACCTAAAAAGTCCTAACAGTCCTTTTTGAGTGAACTGACCCTTTAACATTTCTTCAGTCCTGACACGAATGTTTATTCATGTGGATGCAATAATCCTATTATCACAGCTTATTACTCAATTACACAGGAAGACTTTATTTCCTACGGATAGTGACGAGCCTAGGTACAGTAAATATGGTTGTTGAAAACAGATTAAACCAGCAATAACATGGACATGTGTCCTATAAATGATCCCGATAAACACCAGTGCTGTTAATGCTGCTTTGTTGGCCTGTAAAGCGAGAATGAAAGAGCCTGAGGCAATGAAATGCAAACACATCTCTAATGAGATCAAGATGAACCGTAAATACCATCCCTGCACAATCTAATATGTAGCACTATATTAACCCTGTTTTTCAGTATTTCAAGATCTTTGCTCATTGCTCTGTGTCTTGCAGCCATTTTCTTCTCTGCTTAATAAACATAAATACATAAATGTTAGATAATCACATGAGCAACTGTCTAAATCTAGACATTGATAACTTTAAAAATATACCTCTTTATTTAATAATAAACCTCAACTTGTCAGTTTATACTTTGAAAAACCAAAGTGTATGATACGAATGAACGAGATGTTCATTTGTGAGCTTTAGACGTGCTGATAGCTGGATCTGATTATCTTTGGACAGAGCCAAGCCAGAGAAGTGACGTTTCAGTGTGCATTTAAATGGAGACCTTGCACTGTCCAGGACAATCACAACTGCTCTGCGTGGACAAATTATACTATCTAATCAAATGTCTGCTGGCAAATCACACAGAGGAGGGTAAAATCAAGGAGGAATGCTGAAAATACATCTGTTGGCAAGGAAACTGATGCATTTATTTTAAACACGTTTGATTTCAAAAGTTGACTGAAGTTCTTTTTGGAAGACGTCAGTCAAAGGAAAGTTACTAACTCAGATACTCAGTGGAAATACAGTGGAACTGTTGTGATGTTCGACATATCCAGGAGTTGTTTGGGATGAAGTGATGCAGTTTATTTTTGGCGGTGCCCTCTGTCTTTCTTTCTGCTGCTTCTTTAATTAGCGATTTTCTGTATTGCCCAGATTTTCCCAAACAAAGGGCATGAACATAATTAGGTGTGGGTGGTATATAATCAGTTTAAGGTTAGCTTGAAACTGTTGGAAATTGATTTTCAGTGACTGTGTGTTCTTCCTCCTCCAATAATCCCAAATACTTTCAGTGTCAGGTATTTCTTCTTTGCCTTATGGGTAATTGGCAATGGAACAATGAGATCTAATTTCCAACGTCAAGATAACTTTAGGTGCAAAGACCTTTTTGTCATTAAAGTACAGCACAGCAACAAAATGTGCAGCTCTAGTGGGTACGGCATTTAAAACTATTCTGTCTTATTCTGCGGGGGAACTTTACAAACCGAAGTATTTAAATTTATTCCACACAGCGCCAGATATGAAAACACACCCACACACAAACACACAATTTGCATTTGTAAGAGTTGCGCACGCTAAACGCTTCTGACACAGCTTTTGCAGTGCAGTCTAATCGAATCGTCATGTTTATAGTGAGATATGCATAATACATTTCTTCTTCACATAGAATCTGTTTTCACCATTTAGTGTTTTACATCTAGCTTCTGGGTTGGACAGACAGAGGGGGAGAGACCACAACAAAGGGTGATGCAGCAGTGAAAAAGAGAAGGAAAATGTGGAAGGACACAGCAGAGAGGGAGACAAGAGAAAGCTGCTTCAGTTCATCTCAGTTCAGTGTGTGTTACTGGAATAAATGTATAGAACAGTATCATCAAAGCAACAAGATAAAAGGACGTTTTAACATAAAATCCCTTTACGCTTTTGGGAGTGTTTTTGTCTCAGTGCCTTTGCGAGGGAGGACCTAGATTTCTTTCAGTTCATCACCAGCGTTGATGTGCATGTGGAAGTTTGACACGTGATCCGTGATTGCACATCAGTACACAATATAATCTACATTACTTAGAAGCAGGGGTGGGACAAAGTTTTTTGCCAAGTACAAGTATGTTTTATATTTTTACTATGAAATCCAGAGTCAGGTCTTGAGTCATTAAAATAGTATTTATATTCTAAGTGAAATCTGAAGAAGCACTGGTGTATCATCAATGTAATACAAGTAATTCAATATAAGTAATTATGACCATCGTATTAGCAACATTAGCATTTATTTGGATACGTACCTGATGAATATAAGTCAACTATTCACTCTCTTTTAGCTTTGTTTTGGTCTCCAACAACCCCTGAGAAAAATATGTGGCTCTTTAGCATCTAAATGCCCCAACGATGTGGCTAGCCACTAACTTATCTTTCTGCAGCCCTTTCATTTGATCATTGTTAATATAGAAAAAAAAAAAGAAAAACTGTTCAGGGAAGATCTAGAGTAAGATTTAGGTGGTTAGGTGGCCTCCAGGGACTGCCTGCAAACACCAAAGATTGCTGAAAGTAGCAGTAACATTATAGCCACTTCAACAACCCACAGTAAAGTTAAATTAATGTTCGCTTGCCTTTTCACAATGTTGGCATGATGACCTACATGTTTGTCTGTATCTCACATTGAAGTTCGCTTTTTAGTTGTTGATGTGACACATTTAGATTTACATTTTACATTAATATGGTTTTAGTTTCCAAAGTTTATCTTTAAAACTGAAAAAAGGATGTCAGCAAATACTTTTCATCAGTCTTTGTTGAGAAAATCAACAGGGTTTCTGATGCGGAGCTCTAAAAACATTTAACTAAATGTGAGGGGTTTATAGAAGGCTGGATGACATGTCTGTGAGAGAAAGAGAGAGGCAGAAAGAGAGAGAGAGAGAGAGAGAGAGGGAGAGCAGTGGCAGTGTACAGGAAAGGTAACTGAATCACTGGAGGAGAAAACAAGATGCTGCAGGTTGGAGATGGATTGATGAGAAGGAGAGAAACTGAGAGATGGATGGATAAAAGGCTTTCCAGGCCTCTAGTTCAATGCTCAGTGGTCTTGGTTAGGTCAGTGACTAAAAAAAATCCCTGTGTCCCCTGTAAGACACACACACACACACACACACAGCATTGATGGGATAAGTGGTTTAGATCCACTTAGATGAGAGGTTGTGGTTAGGGGACAATGGTTGAGTCCTGTGTGTGTGTGAGAGAGAGGGAGAGAGAGAGAGAGAGAGAGAAAGAAAGAAAGAACGAGAGATCAATGTGGTCTTTTGTGTCTGGAGGTGAACTTGGGCAAACTCACACAGCAAAACCTACACAAGCAATTACAATCACCTTGAGCAGATTTTGAGACTTCACATCCAAAACACATTGCATCATACACATCATAACAAATTTCAAAGTTCCTTCTTTTTATTTCATAAGACAGTTCGGCTCAAGGACATACTGTCACACATGAAACATCATGACAGCAGGATGTAGAGTGATCTCTCGCTGGCATTGGGAGCTCTAACCTCCCGCATGGCACCAATATAAATAACAACTCACATTATCCTAACCCAGTCGATGGAGCCTATCTGTCTTGTTGAATTATTATTTCTGCTCTGGTAGCTTCACCACTGGGTTGAGAAACATATATATGTATCTGTACATGTATCTAATGTAATGTAATGTATTATTTCTTTAATTTACATCAATTAAGTTTTTGGCCACTTGGGGGGCAACAAGACAGACATAGTTATCACCTGATTAACTTACTATGTTTAAGTATGTTAGTTTCTTCCTGTTTACTGTCATGACTAGCCCCTAAGGGGACTGTTTTCTGAACCCTTTTGTTATATTTTGAATTCTTTTGTGGACATTTGGACCTTTTCGGAGTTTGTAGTTTAGTTTGCTAAGTTTTGTTGATAGTTCCTGTTTTATTTTGAAATCACAGCCCTTGTGTTTCTTGTCATGGTCTACTTCCTGTCTTTGTCTAGTTTCCCGCCATTTGTGATTGTCTGCCCCGCCCTAATTGGTTTCACCTGTTGCCCATTGCCTTGTGTATTTAAGTCTCGTTGTTTGCCTGTGTCTGTAACCGAGTCTGCTAATCTTTACCTGTGTTCGTTCCCCGTGTTCATTACAGTATCTGTGGCTTGTGTCTTCCCCCTCATGGATTTATCTCAGCTGCCTTTTGTTTTCAAGTAAGGGCTTTTGGAGTTTGATTTGTGTTTCCAGTTCTTTTTCTCCTGTGTATGATTTTTAGTTGTTTGAATTTTGTTCCCTGGCCTTGGACTCTTCCTGTGATTTTGGTTTATTAAAAGACTTTTAGTTCATAGCTCATCACCTGTCTTGGGGGTTTTTGCATTTGGGTCCTCTCTTCCCTCTTGTTCCTGTTTGCCTTGGTTGTGACCCCTCGTGACAGTTTACTAGTTTGCTAGCTGCTAACTTTATAAGTTTGTCAGTATGGCTTTAAATTTATTGATTTGTTTAAAATTGTCAGGGAAAATGAATTAATCTTAAGGAAAATTTAGTTGTTAGCTACTCTCCTTTGTACTACATTTAGCTGCTTGTTACTTTCCAATATTTTTGCTGTGGAGCTTAAAATTTAAGTTGGTTGGTAATTAACAAACCATAAAAGGAATAAACCATTGCCTAAAACTGTGCCTTTTCAGAGTTTAATTTCTTATAAAAGTTAGATGTTATACAACTCATAATTTCTTCCGGATGCCACTTCACTGTTGTCAACAAAACCCTGAGATGTGAGACGGCCTATAATTTCACCAAAATACCCACAACAACACCACATGGTCTACCCAACACTTTCACCATGAAAACAGCTCTTATGCTGTTTCACACAGAATTTCAATGTTGGTCAGTTGCAGGAATCACTCATGTCACTTGTCATTAGCTCTTGGATGGATAAACAAATCTTCTCATACACGTTTAGTCAGTTTCAACAGAGGTTTGTGAATTTGACATAGAAATGCAGACTACACATGCATGTTATTTTTTGTGATGCTGAGCAGTTCAAACTCACAACTGGAGCTTTAGGTTTCATTGGTGCACTTCTTTTCCAAGAACATTTTTTTGCAAAGTATAAAAATCTTCCAGAGTCAACAGAGGAACATGATGAAAATATTTTCCCAATATTGTGTTTGCACTCTGTACAGGAACTCCACATACTGCATGAAAGTGTCCATGTCGATGACGGTGGAGGAGAGTGACGAGGGGAAATGCTTCAGCAGTAAAATCCGCCATCTGGAGAAAGCTGAGATAACCCACAGCAAAATGATCACCTGTCCTGATATAGAAGACTATATGGCTCCATACAAACAGCCACAGATGACCTGGTATAAGGTATGACATAAAAACATTCAGAGTGGCAGCACCTATGTCCTCTGTAGACAGTTGTCACTGAATCAGTTCTGTCTTTACCTCCTGTCAGGAGTGTGAGCGGGTTGAATGGAGAAGTTCCATCTCTGTGAACACCACACACGTCTGGATACCTGAGGTGGAGGAGGGTGACGGGGGAAACTACACCTGTGAGTTACAGTATGGATCCAGACTGGTGCGGCGGACCACACAGCTCAAAGTGACAGGTAGGACACGGTGCATTAATGGATGCACAGTCATATGAAGAAAACATACATCACATGTATTTATACTTTGAGACAAATATTCCTCTGAAACATGACACAGAGTTTTAACTGACATTTTCCACATTAGGCTTTGCAACACCCTGGCCTTAGCTAATTGCTAGCTCATGGTTACTGTATCAACAGCCAGATACAACACAATACAAAAACAATAAGAATGTGAAACCCTTGACATTGTAGAAGTGTAATCTCGAGCTAGAGAGCATTTGCAGAAATCCCTTCTACCAGCAGCACGTCGCAGGCAGACACTGGTCTTTAGCAATCCCTGCTCAGTCCTCTGTCAGCAGGCCTCTCAGAATGTAAATGTAAGGGTTTGGTGGTGGTGAATTAAAGTGAATCTGATTTAATGGAGAAGAAGCTTGAGGATTTTGACTTTTGGCTTTTCCATTGTTGAAGCTGGTTGTCAGAGCAGCTGATAGCAGCACAGCACAGTCAGTGTGGTTTTTGGTGATTTGAAGGCAAAAAGACGTCGAGCCGTCGATTTAAACTGGACTAAATTTAGCTGAAAAATGGATTGTTTTAGATAATAATCTTTATTTCAAAGTCATCCAGTGACTATATTTCTAATATGTAACGGGAGATCCTGGACATCTGAAAGTAAAATCCTCTAAAAACCTGCAGTAATGACAACTTGTCTTCTTCTGCCTTCAACCCAGATTTGTCTGTTGGTCGGCACTGCAGAAAAATAGGTGCTGTACAAATGGATGGATGGATTGAAGGATTATTGAATGAATGAGTGAATGAATAGGATAAATCAGAGCAGGTCAGAGTCAGAACAGGTGATACCACAGTGAGAGTATCTGAGCATCTATCTGATCTTTCTGATTTCAAAGAATTCTACAGTTGATTCATTACATGTGCTGAAAATCATTGAGGATTTGGGTAAACTGGCTGCTGTCACGGAAACAGAGTGGACGTAAACAGTGGCAGAAATATGTACTCTGCCTGCTTTTAATGTACAGGGGATTTCTTAGTGACTCTATCCATCATTCTGACAGATGCCTAGACTCAGCAATACATCATTCATCATTACTGCAGCACTTTTAAAGTTTCCTTGAATGCACAGTACAAAGATATCCAAAAACAATGGAATACATTTCCATTCCTGGCACCATTTTGTATTTGCTCTGTTTGTCTTAATCCCAGATTAAACACAGATAGTTTCAAGCTTCAGTGACTTTTGACTTAACTTTGACTTGGCAGTAACATCTGTGCTTTGCTGTTATGAATTTAAGCTGACTTCCATCTGCACTTTTCTGTTTTATGTGTGTATTTGTGTGTGTGTGTGTGTGTGTGTGTGTGTGTGTGTGTGTGTGTGTGTGTGTGTGTGTGTGTGTGTGTGTGTGTGTGTGTGTGTGTGTGTGTGTGTGAGTTAGTGAGTCCATGGAGGAGAGTTGCAGTATTTTTGAATGTGCATTCATTCCTGCTTGTGTTCTTATTGTTGTGCCATGTGCAATATGCATGTTGGTGTCTGTGAGCAATGACAGCTTACTGTGCTTATTTTATATGACACACACACACACTGTGAGTGATCTTGCAGTGTGACATAACACTGTGCCATGATGAGCAGCGTGGAGTGAAAGTGGATACAGCTTCAGCCCTGTCAGCGTACGCTCTTGCATTTTTTTACTTCATATCTCTAACATTTTGAATCCCTGAACTAAAGTAAGGGCCCCTTTTTTTTTTTTCATCTCGCTCTTTGTGCTGTGGTTCAGACGTACATCTACCTCTTGTTCAGCGGAGTTGATATGAGCAGCCATTGCTTCATTTGTCAAGGAATTATTCAGTACCACATTTTCTGGGTTCCCTTCATCTGCACTCATGTGGAGAGAGATAACAGCAGAAAAGGGAAATCACAGCCATTCTTATACAATTTCTCACCCTGCATTTATATGGTGTATGTGCTGTAAAGGAAATAGTTTCTGTGGGTTCCCATGTTGAGCCGTCTCACTGGAACATCCCTCAGGTTAAAGCGTTGCTTAACACAGTGATCAGATAGGATTATTTTTCTCATGCATGCAGATCTTCACTGTGTTGCGTTAAAAAGAGGAATAGCTCAAAGAACCAAAGGAGTGTTAGAGCATATAAAGATAAAACTTCGGCTTTTTGGACTGTTGCCCAAAATCCCAGTGGAACTTCTGTTTGGTAAAATAAAAAATACAGAATGAATTTTCACCTTATATAATATATAAAAGGTATAAAAGTATATCTATACTATTTTACATTGACCTTTCCCTGCACAACAGTGTTTATATATATGAAAAATAAATAGTCAACTTAAAACTTAATTAATACACCACAGTTAACTGATCACACTCTGGCAATGAAAGCAGGTAGATAAGATGTACAGGGAACCTGAGCTTTGATGCTGTTGTTGTCCTCTTTCTCACAGGATTTGAATGTGAATTTGTGTTATTCTATTTTAATCCCTGGAAAATATGTAAATCTTTTCAAAGGGAGGTATTATGTCATCAGTCTGAATTTACATGGCGAATGAATGAATTTTTGTGGTAAATCGTGAGGTTTGCTAATTGCGATTCTCAGTTTATTCCTTACAAGGCAAACAGTGACTATAATGAGACCACACTGAAATCTTCTATGTCAGTTTTATTACTCTCACTACAATCAGGAAAGTTTTACGGCTGCTACACTCCACATGCTGCTCACTTTACCTTCTGTGTTAGCCCCGTGTTGTGTCTTGTCATTATCAGATTTGTTACAGAAATGAGCAGGGAAGCGAGCTAACATATGGGCATAGACTAACTTTGTGATGTAATATAAGCATGAATGAACTGAGTGGTGTTTGTGTGTGTATGTGTGTGTGTCAGCTGAATGCTACACACGCAAAATGCTGTAAGGCCAATTTATCTCATCCTGTTTAGGAAGCCGGCTCTTATTACTTTCTCTCCTCTCTCAGCCTCTCGCTCTTTTCCTCTCTGTATTTGCCCTCATTTAGATCTTTTACTCTATCTGTTCTCTCTATTTCTACAAACAGAGAGCTTAGGAACAATTCTCAGGCCATTCCAGATCCAATCCTCATGAACCCACAGCAATATTTGTGCGGCTGTGTATATGCCTGAATCTATATATGTGTGTGTATCTGTGTGTATGTTCATCTTGGACATCTGACTAGCTGCAAAAGATTTACTTTGTCACAGCACTTGAGCATTTTAAGGGGCTGTTGTCAGGGATCCATCTATGTCACATGGTGGAATAAGGGATTTCTTCAACTTCAGCTGGGTATCTCCACCAGCACGCCTCCACTGTAAATAATTTTCAGTGAAACCAGCCCCCAAGACATCTGTCAGTGTGTGCCAGGCCTTGGCTAAACATCTCTGTCCTTGATCCTGTAGTTAGGTCTGTGTCTCTTGGCAGCAGGTTTTATCGCTGCGCTTTCAACATTAAATGGAGATTAAAGTAAAGACACAGGCAGAGCCTGCAGATCAGCTGTTGGCTATGATGTTGATTAGCACTTAGCTGAAAGGGAGTGCTTGAAATAGACCCAAAGATGTTTGTGATTGAGGAAAAACCTGCAATAGTGAGGATATGTTCTAAATGTCACGCTCTCAATGAGCCTCATTCAAAGCTTCTTACTGTTAGTTTTTAAACATTCTCAGCTTTTAATTAACTGCTGCACCCGAGGGACGTGTACACTTTGTAAGGTTGGGTAATCTCCTGTGTTTACAATGCTGTTCAATTTGAAGCCTTGGGATATCCATGGGTCTAGACTTTCGACTGGCTGTGGAACATTTGGGCTTTACTTTACTTTATATTGGTTTCTGCTTTTTACTTTAATGCTTAACGTTTGAATGAATGTGCCAAAATAAACCAGGTTTGAAATAAAAAGTCTTCAATGGCCAGGAGTTCAGTTAGACTGGGATTAAAGTTAAAATAGAATGGAACTGAATAGATTATAATAGAAAGCGGAAGTCCAAAGAAGGAGTGAGTAACATTAGAAAAGGCTTACCTGTAAACACAGGTGATATGATATGCATTTAGCCATATCATTTTCCTGATAAAGAATTATTCTTGGTCAGGTCACTTAAAGTGAACCACGACCATGAGCACAGCTCAGACAAAGGAAACACACAGAGCACATGATGCAGAAGAAAAACTGTGTTTCTACTGAATCTTTGAGAAAATGTTGCAGCTCTGACACGTAGTTTTACTCACTGTGTGAAAAGATAAAGTATGATGTTGACAGTGCTGCCCAGGTGAGTAATCACTGTCCTGATGGGAAAACATTTGAAATGATTAATTTACTCGTCCTATAACTGTACACATACATAAAGACATGGTGTTTAGTGGATTTGCTGTGCATGTTATTAAGCCTCAAACAAGTAAATTGAAAGTTCACAACAGCCGTTGTGTTGCTGTCTGCTGAATGGCCTTTGACTGGTTGTGTGTTCATCAACATGCAGTTGTTAGTGATGCTGTGTCTGTCTAGTGATCACAGAGCACAGAGTCATATAGTGTTGCAGCTGTAGCCTGTGTGGGGGTGGCCCCAGAATAGATCACACAGTGAGACGCACACAAATACTTAAGCAAACATAAACAGATGAAGCACGACCACGGTCCGCTGGGTAGAACAGATCTGATTGGGTCTGAGCAGGGCTAACTCAGGGTCAGTGAAGGGAGAGAGAAATGAAGAGAGAGAACAGAGAACAGAGAGAATGAGAATTAGGAAACGGAAAAACAGAAAAATGAGAAAGAGACAGGAAAGAACAAGACAGCTGAATAAAAGAAGCACAGTGAAAAGAGGAAATGGAGGAAGGAAATAAGAACCTGGGTTGTGGGATCTTACCTTTCACATACAACCATTTATTACCATTTATTGTGTGACCATGGTAACTCATTTAGGTCAAATGATGTCTGAGCTTGTTTCATTAGTTGACCTTTGAACTTGAATCATTTTGTTGTATTCATAACTTCATAACGCATAAGATATAAAACATGGAAATAGTAAGAATTAATAGATTGAGGTGTTTTTATATCTCAAGTTTCACAGTTCAGCTAGAGGAAGAGAGAGACTATGAAATATAAATAACATGCATGGAAATGGATGGATACTAACAGAATGATAGAGCAAAGGGAAAGAGAGATATAGAGTTGTTTATCAGTTACATTATTATTAAATTCAAGCCAGGAATGCAGTTTATGAAACATTCATGTGGATGCCAAAGACATACTGTTTACATAATTTTAATTTAATGAGAAATACTTCTTTACTCTGCCACTGTAGGTGCATAGAGCCAAATGAAAATGTCAGTAAAATCATTAATAAAATGATCTTGAAAAAAAAAAATTGACAAGATTAAGTGAAAATTTGAAAATACTAAGTCAAACTGAAAACACTGTTAATTTAAAATGGAAAAAAATATACACTGGTAAAGCACAGGTGAATCTTCCATTAAGCCGGAGGTGTTCTCGACATCTCAACCCTGATTTTCATCATCATTCAAGGAATCAATGTTGTTCACTGAAATGATCAAATGATTAATTCTTGGAGGAAGTAAAAGACGCGTTTTATCAAAGGAAGTTTGTGCAGACAGTAGGAGAGTGAGAGGCAGACAGACTCAACTCTCTAATCTTGTTTTTAAAGCCGTCATGTCTCACAGTGAAGAGCTCCACCAGCCCTGAGCTGCCTTCAGGAGCAATCTGCTAACTACTGCACCACAGCTCTGTGTGTGTGTGTGCGCGTGTGTGTGTGCATGCATGTGAATGTGTGCGTGTTTGCCCACAAGCCTGCACATACAAACAAGGGTAGGTGTATTATGATGTATCTGACACGATGTGTGTGCTTTATGTGTGTGTGTAATACATCGAGGAAATCAAATCGTTGGATGGCTGGTTGTACATGTTAGGAAATGGACAAGAACAAACAAGGACAACAGTGAAAGTACGTCATCTGCTTTGATTTGAGAGTTCAAAAAAAATATTAATCATGTGTTCCCAATGTGTTATCCAAATACAAGATTTAAGAAATCAAATGAAATGTAACAACAAACTTGACAATTGCAGTGTAAGTGAAATCTAACCACAGAGATTGTGCCCAGATTCTGTTCAGCTTACAGCATCACTTACAGTAAATGACATGTCAGAAAGCAAAGGGACAAAAAGTGCACATAGTTTGATTATTATATACTATATAGTATATATAAATATATATATGTATGCTTTACAGCAATCAGTTGTCAAAAATATTTTGTTATCAGCTGTTAGCGGAGCACAGACACAGCTGTATTTTGTTGGCCATACAGGTTTTCTGGTGCCTTGTAAAAAGACTGATGTGGAAGAGAAGGGGCTGAGAGAATCATATACGACACCTGTGGGTGTGAAATGACCAACATTACAGCTGCGAGCTGCTACATCACACACTGGTGATTTAAAATAAATACTGGCCTTACAGAAACTTTATGTTTTTATGGACAGCACCAAGAATGAGAGACTGACATGCCACTCCAGAGCACACAGTCTCCTGTAATGCAGTTCAGAGAGACCAGCAACCTGTTGTCACCTGTTAAACGCCTCTACACACCTGTAGACCACCTACACTTTAACATAAGTGGCCTGTTTAAACATGCTGTGACTTTGATCTGATGAAACATTGGTGCTCTTTAATTTTAGAGCACCGTGTTACAGTTATGCACTCTTGCACACAGCAGTGCATAAGCCTCCACAAAATGTTCATCTTCATTGTGTCACAGATCAGTGGTCAGCTGGGATGGTGATCTTCTGCATGTTTGTGTGTAATGTTGTCTTACTGACAATGTGCTTTGAATGGAAATAATCAATTAAACTACAGTATTAGTAAATATATAAACCAGTTTTCAAGAATATCAGCAAAAGGAAACAAGAATGAATGTGTGTTACCATCCACAAGATAAACAGCCAGTTGGAGCTCGTTTTGCAGTCAGGTGCCATCAAGTCATTGCAGAAGACGGAGGCAGAGATTACATCATTAAAAGAGTGGCAGTCAAACCTCAAACCAACAAAAACAATGTTGAAAATGTGATGGAAATATGACATTTATATTTGTTTAATGTTTTGATTGGAGGAAGGTTACGGTTTTCTCCTCACTCCTCCTGTTTATACAGCCACAGCCAGTGAAGAAACTCTACAGTCCAAGTGCAGGGGTTCCTGGCCTCTCAACTCACTCGGAACATGTCTTTACGCCACCTAGAGCAAATTAACATCTGTTCAGCTCCACTTATGTTTTCTCATTGACCTTGTATTCAGTTGAGCCATCTCTGAAAGTCATGACACTGTCATCCTGAACACACCTTTACATTAGGAGCTGCAAATTACCTGGCAGTTCTCTGTTTCACGTGCTATGCTAAATCTCTGAGCTAATCCAGTTAGCATTCATTTTCCAGATTTGTAGTAGGTGACATCATCGTCTAATCTTGTTCTCCGGCATACTTTGTCTCAGCCGGTCCTCTCTCTCTCTCTCTCTCTCTCTCTCTTCTTTCCTCAATCTCTTTCCACCCGTAGCCCTTTTTCAAAAAAGTCTCATCCATATTTCAGAGGCATTTCAAAGTAAAATGTGTGTTAGCAAAGTACACAGCATTCAGGCTAAATTTAACACTGCTGATGAGGATTTCTGCGTGTTTATATGTGTTGGTTTCTGTGTGTGAGAGACAGACGGAGAGAGACAGAGACAAAGAAAGAGAGGTAATTTGCTGTGGTGCAAAATGTTTGTAACCTCACTGGAATAATGTTAAGCCTAATGCAACATTACTTCCCCTGCATGACAGTTTCTGCCCTCCCATACACACACACACACACACACACACACACACACACACACACACACACACACACACACACACTGTAGGACACGGGGCACATTAAAAGATTCTTTGTCTTTCTCTTCCAACCTGCTCTATCTACATCTGTTACTGTCTGACTCTCCACCTCCCGCTATTATTTTCCTTTTTCTTCCCTCCGCCTCTTGTTCCCTCTCCCTCTTTCTTGCTTGTTTTTGCTCCATCCCTTTCTTCCCGTTCTTTCAGCGTTTCATTGTTCTTCTCTTCATCTCTCCTATACTTTTCCTCTCCCTTCCTCCTGTTACATGTGTCCCGCTCTCTTTCTCAATTCGACACACTGTATTTTATGTGTGTGTGTGTGTGTGTGTTTGTGCTTGTGCTTGTGTTAAGGGCCCATGACCTAGTTAGAGACTCACCTCCTAATTCATTGTGAAATTGGTTCTGTTCTCCAAAGACACAAGTACTTGATGAGGTTACACACCCACACATTCTCTGTCTTCCTATTAACATGACTCTGCAACTTAAATAGAAAGCGAGACAGAGAGAGATGGTGGGGGAAGACGGAGGGGAGAGAGACAAACAACACTAAGAACAGTTCTGGGGTGTCGCTAAGAGGGAGAATTCATTTAGATGAAAGATCTATCTGAAAGATGCATGGTACCAATTTTAGCATTCATCGTCTGGGCTTGCAAACCAGTTCATGGCAATTGGGCTCAGGGCACAGTTGTATTTCTAAAAAGGTCACGGCATCGAGGTGCCGGGAGCTTTCTTCACCCAGCAGTGATGTAGACAACCGAATGTTGGGATGTTAGGGCTGAACATTTTCTTTCAGCTCAAATCAGATCTCTTTGCTCAAACTGAGAGAAGATGCTTTAACTGTTTTCCATGCTGCAAAATGAAGAGATGCTTGTATATAATCTAAAAGGCCTGACAGGCTTGTTATAGTCCGACTTTCAGATATTATATCTGATTTCACTCTGGGAAGTTTTTAAGACGCTTCATTTGCTTCTTTTCATAATAAAATAGAGAATTCTCAAATTTCTTCATTAGGAAAAAACTTGTTTCAGTACATTTTGAGCTTTTGTTTTAGAAACTTTTAGAATTTATAGATGTAGAAAAATCTATAAATTATAAAAGGAAAGTATTTTTCTGTAACGTGTTAATGATATTCTTTACAGGTGAGCTCAACAGGGCCATGCATGGCAACTAATCAGTGTATTTTGCAATGAACTTGTGTTTGGAACATACCGAGCATGTGGATGCTAGAGAAATAATTTTAGAAGTTTGTCTGTGATTACCAGCTCGTAAATGAATATAGATCTGTTGAACGTTTACCACAGGAGGTACGGTCGTGATGATCATTGGTTGCGATGACGTAAAATTGCATCTGAATACGACAGAAACTGTGAGAGTTGTGTGAAAATTCACACCTGAGGTGCAAAGATGGTTAAAGTTCAGGTTTTCTGAAATGCTGTACACATTTGAAGTTTGAGGAAGTTTGGCAGAGGTATAAATACTAAAATACCTGTAAATGATGGTGGATGTAAATAGAATGAGTCACCACACTTCGTGTAGATTATCTATTATCTATTTCAAGATGCTGTTCTTTGTAACTGTCCTCTAGACCGATACAGAGAAGTATCTCTGGATAATATATAATAAACTGTTTGGCTGAATATAAGTGGTCTGTGCCCTGCATGAGACCAAATTTTCAAATGTGCAGAACTAAGGTTACACTTGTAACGTACAGTAAATTGCCTGGAGAATCACTTTATAGTACAGAGAAGAACAAAATCATCCACCGTCAAGTTTCTTCGTGTTACAGTTACAGTTGCTTCTTGCTTCTGCTCCTTCCCACAACTTCACCAAACCTCAGGATGAAAATCTCATTCAGAAGTTTCTTTTGTTTTCCATCACATACATACAGAGCTGCTGTGGCGTTTTGATGCATCCTGTGTACTATATGTGTTGCACTTTAAAGGAAATGAAAAAACCTTGTGGAAAACACAAGTTGATTAATGGGAATGTGTTTTTGACAAATGTCCTTAAAACCTAACCTAACCTCAGTTATCAGCCCATAATGATCCAAATTTACGCTCAAAATGGCAAAATCATTGCATTCTCTTGTTGAATAAAAGGTATTTTGCTGTTAAAATGGTAAATGTGGTACGTTCAATATAATAGTTCTGGACCTAGGAGACACAGGAGACAAATGTGGGCATGGGAGGCAAAGCAGAAAGTCAGGGAGAGATGAACTTGAAGAACAGATAGACAAAGGGTTAGCCAGGATCAAAACAACATGAGGAAAATACTTGAACGAGGAGAGTTGGCCGAACGTAATACCACAGAGACACACAGAGCAATCTGGGGAAAAGTGGAGTGAAGGACCGGCCGTGTATATACTGCAAGCTTCAGGTGGAGCTGATGAGTAGATTGGCAGCAGGTGTGCAGATGAATTGGCAGGAGGAGAAAACTGGATCACCACACCCTGGCAGGGACACACACACACAGAGAGAGAGAGAGAGAGAGAGAGAGAGAGAGAGAGAGAGAGAGAGAGAGAGAGAGAGAAACGGGGAGAGACAAATGGGACAAACAAGATACACAAGGGATGGGAAAACAGCAGAAACACCAGGAATAAGGGACAGATACTGTCTAACCATGAGACAAACAACTTTAAAACAAGCTGCAATGAGGCATTTGTTAGTACTGTTTTCAGGATCATTTTTGTTATTATTATTATTATTTTTAAACAATACATGGATAAAGACAGGCTGTTCCAGACTAAGAAGCCGGATAACAGACAACACAGATAGTGAGCTGAGTTTCAACTCACAACGTCCTTGAACCGATAAATCATGGCAATGAAATTTGGGTTGTAAACTCCCTTATCACACATGGCCATGTTTTACTTTTAATTTAATTCAGTCTATCTGTTTATACATAGAGGCAAAGTAATGGTAAATGGTCAGAGAGGAGGGTGAAACAGAGAAACACAGTGGTGCAACTTCACTTTGTTTCTTAAATTCATTTATTTTGTATATCACCAGCTCCACCGTACTGACGCACAATGGTATAAATCAGTAACACTGCACAGGCAACACCAAAGTCACAAAAAGTAAGTTATAGCTTTTACATTGATTATTTATGTTTGTGAACCTCCTGAGAGCACAAGAAAAAAAGTTAGGATATCACTGAAATCATTAGGATTTACCTTCTGGGCTACATAGATGTTTGTACAATATTTAGCGGCAGTTCATCCTCTGGCCGTACAGACATTTCATTAAACTCCTAAAATGTCAGGTAAATGTAAACTAAAATGTCAGCCTCATGGAGGCATTAGAGGAAATCACATCATTTAATAGTTGGGGAGAAAGTGGTGGACCTACTGACAGACGACTGACATTTCCATCATCAGAGCACTAAAAACTAAAATCTCTGTCCTTCTGTCAGAAGACTGGAGGTTGAGGTCGTGTCTCTGGTCTGGCTCCGCTTTGCTGTATTATCCAGGAGCAAGACACTGAACCTCTGTTGTACCCGAGTCTGACCTTTGGCCTCTATGTGAAGAGAGAGGGAGTGTTAATCCGCAGTGAAATCACTGCAGAGATTTAAACCTTCATGTTTAGGATGAGACTGACTATTAGGTTTTTGAGACAGCACAATTTACTACAAACAGATAAACAGATTAACTTAAGTAGACTACAGCATCAAAAACTCAGATTAATTATTTAGAGCAAGCTTTTTATTTCTTAAAGATGACCAGAGTGGGAATTATTCAGCAGCACATAAAGACACCAAGCGTTAGGGAGACACCATGAACCTGTCAGAGAGACAGAGTGAAGCAGGGTTGTCTGGGTAGTTTTTGGCGTGTTTGGGGACCTGTGGATGATGTTTAACTTTGAACAAACAGGAACCAACACAGAACTGTAAGAGTATGAAATGTCACGTCCTCTCTGTTTGTCCTGCATAGGCTGAAATGCAAGTGAGGTTGGTTTAGGACAATAATGTTGGTCCTGCTTGGTTTCAGCTGTAGAAGGACTGACGCCTCTGCCTGTGGTCAAGTTCCATATCAGCAAATACAGACAGCACCCAGGGGACACAGCAGACATTTTACATTCTATTTGTATTTTAGAGATATCGAGTTTTATTCTTATTGGCTCTTTTTTTCTTTTAATGTCTGTACAAACTTGTGTCTCAGCATGTGTATATATGTGTGTGTGTGTGTGTGTGTGTGTGTATTTGGTTGAGGTGACATGATACCCTTTGTTTTCTTCCACTTGACACATGATTCAACATGATTCAGCCACTGGTCTGGAAAATAAGGAGTCAAGAGGTTCATTACGTATATACACTCTCTCTCTCTCTCTCTCTCTCTCTCTCTCTCTCTCTCTCTCTCTCTCTCTTTCTCTTTCTCTCTCTCTCTCTCTCTCTCTCTCACACACACACACACACACACACACACACACACACACACAAGTTTAATTTGTCCATTGATGTTGAAGAAGGACACAAACACTTGTTTTTCACTTACACACACACACACACACACTCTTGCTCAAAAGACCATCAATGTTAACTTTCTCTCCTTGTGTCCGGCCCCCTCTCTCTCTCTCACAGATGCAGACACAAACACAGAAAACCCAGTGGTCAAGTTAATTGCATTAGACAACCTTAAGATGCAGACCCTTCTGTCTCTCACACATCGATACCTCTGACTGAGAGGCAAGCAAAGAAAAACAAGAAAAAGGGCAAAGCAAGAAGAAAACACTGATGAAAAAAATACGAAAAACAAGTTAAGGAGAGAAAAAAATAAAGTGGAGCGATTATGCAAATTGGTTTACGCCAGGGTTAGCTACACTGAAACATTAATAACAAACTTTGTTTACTCTGGGAGACTTTGACAAACTTTATCCATAGTATTATTATCTGTGGCCTGCAGAGAACAGGACATTTCATAATCTGTTTCCTCCGTTTCACAGAGAAAACCAATATGCAGAGAATGAAATTAGTTTACCAAACAGAGCTCACTCACACTATCTACCATACATAAAAGAAAAAGTTTGATAAATAATCTAAAAATAAGTTTAGAAAAGTATTCTAATGTTTTGGATCCAATTCCACTTCTTAGAGACTGTTTCATAATGCAGGTTTGGGGGAAAATGTCAGCCTTAAACAAAGTGTATTTTGGCTGTTTCCTACAGTATTAGATTACATTAGATGAGCTGTGTGTGAAGGTGCCGCAGAGCATTATCATACCTTAAATTCAAATGAATACCTGCTGCCAGCACATCATTTCACCAACAAGTATAACCATTCATTCTGCAGCCATGAACTGCATGCTGTTAACAGGTCAACAGCCTGCTTGTGCTAATTTCAACAATGTTCTGTTTTCTTACAAAGTGAGATGAGAGGACTGATATCACTCGTGTGTATTTTTTTTATTTATTTAAGTTGTAATCAGATGAGAATAAATAACAATCTTGATAAAATACTGAAAATCAGAACCAGTTATTATCCATTCCAATAATCAGCCAACCTTAGAGTACGTTAGAGCTTTATATTGTTTAACTTTGCACAGAGCAGGCTAATGTCTTCACTCTGCCTCTGGTCTTAATGCTACACGAGGCTATCCACGTCCTGAAATACAAATATACATATTTTCCCAAAATGTGATCAGCCCTCAGGATGAGAATGAGAATGAGCTTCAGCCTTCAAAATCCACCATCATAACAGACGATAAGTACATGTCAGTGTGTTCATGACTTTATATTCATATTCAAACCTGAAACCTTGTTAATGAAAACAGCCTCAAAGTGCGTTAATTGCTCAGTAGTCTCTCTGGCTGCTCCTGACTACTGACTCTACATCGGGACTGTCCTGTGTGGACGAACAATTCTGGACTGATAGTGAGAACTGCAGGAACAGGTGTAGTTAATAACATTAACTGCTGCTGCGTTCCATTCAGGTGCTCCAGTTCCAGGGCTGGGTCACTGTCATGGTTTATTGGGACACCAAAATGAAACAGCGCTAACGTTGGTGAACAATGGTGGTTCCACCTGTGCTTTTTCATATATGAAAAGTCAAAACATTGACTGTGAAATAAGCCACATTCAGCCTGCTGCCTGGGCCTGTTTGGGCAGAACGTGGGAACACTCTATCCCTCTCCGTAAAATAACACAGACACTCATTAGGAAGTGATGGTACTCAGTAATGATTAACAGTACACATGGATAGAACCCGAAAGTACAAGGACACTGTACCAGGCCCAGGTCAAGCACTTTTTCTTATTACCACTGTAGACAGTATTATTAGTCATTAAGTGTAATAATAAACCAAATATCCTAATTGTCAAATCCGTAGCAGCCGTAGCAGAAAAAAGTGACTCAAAGTCCTTTTTTAATCCATTATCCACGACCCAGGGAGAATCCTTGATAAGAAAAAAGGAGTGGATGGAGATTAAACTGCTTTTTTCCTTCATATTTTCAGTAACAACATATTACCGCAGAGCTGCACCGGGTTTTACTATGTTTTACTTAAGTAGTTTTATGCTCAGATGGTTTCAAAAGGCCATCAGATGTTCTTCACTTTTCTACTGTTTTATTTTATCCATTACCTCCCTTCTTTTCTCTCCTCTTTTTCTAATGTCTCCCCAACATCCCTTCTCCCCTTCTTCTGTTCCTTCTTTCATATTTTCCCTCTTTTTCTTTTTTCTGTCTTTACTCGTTCATCATACTTACCCTGTCTTCTCTTTGCCCTTTTTCGTCCTCCAATGTTGCCTTTTATATCCTTATTATTATGATACCGCCTTCCTTTTTTCTCATTGTCGGAAAAGAGAAGTCAAATATCACAAAAAGTTTTCATGCTTGGCCGAGGTGGAAAAGTTGTGAATCGATAAAAGCAAAATGAGACAAAGTGCAGTGGAAACAGACTGAGTGAATAAATCATGACACATGCGAAGCATGTGACTTAAACATCCACCGAAGCTTCTGCTCCAGTGAAGAGACAAAACAGGAGTAAACATCAGATCAGTGTGGGCCAATGAGGAGCCTGTAACATTCCTCAGTTAGAACATGAAACATGCAGTGATGCCATGTTTCCAACATGTTTTCTATTTTCCTCATTTTGAGGTTTGACTGGCGCTCTTCATCTCATTGTGTCCTCTGTTTCTGCAGTGATTTAATGCCACCTGACCAGGGAGCTACCAATTGTTTATCACGATGAAGTCCTAATATTTATATAACAGTAGTGGAAGGAAGCGCACAGCAGTTAATTCTGGGGAATTTTCTCATATTTTTCTGCAATTTTTTCCTAAACTTGGATGGAAACTCTACTATAATTCAACTTATAATAATGGTTTGTGCATAGTGAGGCCTTGTGTAAATGCAGGCTTGTGTGTGTGTGACTGACACTAATGGCCAGAGACATTGTGATTTATGGCTGCAAAAAAAAAAAGGCAACCTTTACCCTTCCAGTGTAGTCTGTGTGGGCAGCATGTTGGTGCATGTGTGTGTTTGTATGTGCATTTTTAATTTGTATCTGCTTTTACTGCTGACACACACACACACACACACGTGTCTCCTTCTCAGAACGTGCTCTTACTAACTCATTTAACTTTATCTCAATAATTACAAGTCACTGAGCAGATAATAATGCAATTATCTGATTACTCAAGTGTTTTCTTACCTTTAATTCCTGCACAGAAATGTGTTTGTTCATTATAAACACACAGCAGTTTTCTACTGTTAGCCAATAAGCGGCTACAACGGAGCAATTGTAGGTTAAGTGCTTTGCTCAAGAGCATTGAAACAGAAGCTGTTGACTCGGGATCAGTGTCTGGCATCACTTTGTGTTGTTCGCACTACATTTGAAAACGGAGGAGAAGGACGAGGACGAAAAGAAGAAGCTTGATGGGAAAGTTCAAGAAAAGAGAATAACAGACGCAGGTGCTGAAAAAAGAGAGCGACAAATACAGATGGGAAAGGGCAGTGGTATTAGAGCAAGAAAAGTAAAACAAAATTTGTCATAAAGTGTGTCAGCGTAACCTTTTAGTGACCTGAATATCTTTTGTGCGGTACATAATCTGACTGAGAGTAATTTGTATCTTTGTAACAAGGGAGAGAGGATGGAGGGGAATCTTTCTGAGAAGGTTATTTCCACTACAGCCAGACAAATTCATCATCTTTTCTCTGGCACATTCTTACGTGTGCGGGGTTGCATTTCTCTGTGTGTCTGACTGTATGTCCACTGCGTGTGTGATTGTGCGCATCAGGCTTGATTTGGCCAGATGGTCTGACCTACAGTGACTTCACTCCTCTCTGCCTTTGCCTTGAATTTTAGTGTCATCCCCTTCCCTTCCGATCCATCTGCCTCGTCCCTCCTTGTGTGATTCACTCAAATATTTCCAGAGCTGCTTCAACTTGCCACAAAATTGGATATTTAACCAAAATCCCACTTGGATAGAAGAAATTAGGGCAGTAAGTAGTTGAAGTGTTGAAGCATGTGAGTATATTTTACTTAACATGATTCAGCTTTTTTAAACAGCCACTAATGATAAACATTTACTTTGTTCATTTCATATCACAGTGAGAACGGTATGGCATCTCACTGCTACAGGAAGCAGGACTGTGTAGTGGTCATACCCAGAACCAGAACCCCAAAATGTATTTACTGATTAATTTATACTTAACTTAAAAAAAGAAAAAAGAAGAGGGAGGATGTGATACCATTTAAGTCTCAGGATGAGGTTGCTTGCGGTGAGGATTAGTTTGGTTTAGGGTGAAAAACTTTAAGCTTTAATTTAATGGCACAAAATGATTTTGGTGACCACCTGACCTCTCCACCATAGTCAGGTGCAATTCTCCTCTGGTTTGGTAGAAAACTCAACTCAAGTGTGTTGAAACCTGTCATGACATTTACTGAGTATAGACATGCTCCCCACAGGGCTGTGGACACTGGTGCAGCTTTGCTTTTGCACAAACTTCCGGTCAAAATGTCAACTTGTTACACAAAATACATCATTATGTCACAGCGTGTAACGTTATCAATCCAGGGGATTCTCCTGTTGATGAAGACCCTGTTCATACTCACACAGGGACTCGATGGATCTTGTTGAAGGGCATCTGTGTGGTGAAAATGAGGCAAGAGTTGTTCTTTTTTCTTTCTCCATGCAGATTTAGCCTCACCTGTCAGATGTCTAATCATGGTTATCTTTAAATCCAGTAGTAGCTTTTATAAGCAGTAAAAAAAAAAAAAAAAATCAACACAATATGAAAGCAACATGAGCTTATTTACATTAGATAAACATGACTTCTGGCCACAGAGGCCTGTACATTTCAAAATTCAGCATTATGAAAAAGAGCATTCTGTGGGTTTTTTTGTTTCCAAAAAAAAAATGTCGTAGAATTTTGGAAAACTACTCAAATTTAAATTTCTGCGTGATTCCCCTTGAAGTACGCTGCTCTAAGTGAGAGGACAGAGGCAGGGGAAGAGACACAGGGAAAACAGAAGAGAGCCCAGAGAGACAGAGAGAAAGAGTGAGGATGAGATGAAATGTGACACAGGTCATTACACTGGACTTAATGAAGCCTGTTTGCCTTGATAACCACCCATTTCATTAACTGCTGCTGCACAACACCCTGTTTGCTCATGACACACATGCATGTACACCACCCTCTGCCCATTGTCTGGGACCATGGAGTGAGACATTAGGTTAGATGAGAATCTGATTAATGAGACGCCAATTAATTATAGACAATTACAAGTACCTCTCTCATTCTTTCTCTGATTCCATCTCTCTCTGCCCCTCTCTCTCAGTCTGTCTCTGGTTTTTGCTCTTTGTGTGGTCTATACACAGAACAGAAGGACTGTGCTGGAGAAAGTATTTTAATTGAATGTCTTCAGCTTTTATTCAGCAGACTCTCTTGTGTCTGTGCTAAATGCGGATTTTTCTGAAATGCAACTCAGATCATTTTCCGGTCAAACATTCTCGGGTGTACGACATCATGTTACCTGTGCACTGTTTGTTCATGGAGTTTAACTTTCTGTTGGTTGTGTGCTTTTCTTCTGTGCTCTTTCTTTTATGTTTACTTCTCAATTCTATCTATGGATGTATGAAGAGAATTATTTTTCTTTTTTTTTTACTAGACCAAATACTGTTTCACAGCCATTTCTTTTGTAGTACAAGTTTAAGTAATACAAATACAAGTTTGAATAAAATGTAGGGATGTAGCAGTTTGATATTTTCTTATTAAGTCGGTTGTTGACATTTAGAGCGGTGCACAACTTGTTTAAGTTTGGCACACCACATTCAATAAAGAGAGTTTTATTAGCCTGTTACACTCTTAATACCATCTGTGCCTTCACATGTGCACAGCATAACCTCAAAAGTGCACATTCAGCCTGAGGCATGTCCTCACACGAAACATTTCACCTGCACTTTTCATACATCCAACCAACACGTGTCTGTCAGAACAATAACATAATGCATTTTACTTGCGGTATGCACCTGAAGTGTGTTTTCACACTTCTTTCTGTTTTTACCTGCCTAACTACAGTTATTGTACTCTGGGCTCTGAGCGCTGCCAAAACACAGGTGACCTACACTCTGTCCTGTGCCTGAATGCATCCTGTGTAGACACAGGCAGAGAGCTGAAGCTGCTGCTCTGCTCCGCAGTGTCTACACAGCCTGTTAGGCATTGTTTCAGTTATTGTCTGTTAGCTAAGCCATGCTAGTCAGATTAGCCCAGTTCATACTGTGTAGCATCTCTGGTGTGGCAATCACAGGCTAGAAAAACACCCCATATAATCAAATACCCAATTTACCAGCAATGTGACTTTCCCTTGAAAACGCTGACATTGTACCACATTAGGTAACAAATAGCTACTGTGCATCCAATATGCTGACTCACTTGTGATGGTATCAACCAATTGTGTTTATTATTAGTAGCAGAATAAAACAGACTGAAGTGAATTGAAATCAGTCCTTCTCACACGGCACCTTCAGACCCAGGCAAGGAAACAACCAACACCATGTGTTTATCACTGCAGATATGCAACCATACTCACACACAGACAGCTTGAGGGCTTCTGTAATGTTTCTAACAGCAAGAATTATGGCCAATGGGCCTATGTAATGTTGTTTATAAACATTAATGGAGAGAAATATTATCCTCTGTTTTCTCTGCTGTACTGAAAACGTAAAAAAAACCCCACACTCCTGGAGCGGACATATCAAACCTAGAATTTCAACCTGAAACCAGCTGTAGATTGAATTAGGTGTGTCAATCAACAAGAAGCAGCAGACGTGTATTTATTCGACAGTGTCAGAAATCATTATCATGTGTAAAGTGTAGACTAAAGAAAAGACTTCTCTAACATCTTGTTCTTGCTTTGATTCTTTATAACCGCACAACTTGCACATCTAATGTTATTTGGTTGATCAATGCATGACTCAGACCATGTTGCTTCAGTAAAACATCTCTCCCACTCTCTCTCTCTCCGTCTCTGTGTTTTCTATCTACCTTTTCCGCCTCTCCGGTGCTTGTTATTTAACACGCTGTTGCATGACTCAGAGCACATTGTTAAAACGAGGTTGGTGCTATTTTTTTTACCAGGACGAGGTTCCTCAACCATATAAATCATTAAACCAAGATAGAGACACAGTGTCTTCCTCTCTTCTCTGTCTCTCTTCCTCCTCCTCCTCTCTTTCTCTCTACTCACTATTTCCATTCATCTTTTCCTCCATCCCTCCATCTCCCTCTCTAGTCTAGACAGAGACGCAGTGAAATGAAGGGTGGATAGGCAGTAGTCGATAGAAAATGGAGTTGGAATTGAGGGTATTTTCAGAACTCAGTGGGACTTAATTCAGCTTCCAGCAGGATTAAAGCAGATTGATATTACATTCAATTAATAAATTCTTTGTAAGAATAGTCACAGCTGTGTCACCGAGACACACAATGGATGGAAAGGGTGAAAATAAGACATGGGTGACTGGTAATGTCTTCAGGTTACACACATCTACAGGACCCTGCACAGGAATTACTGTCTCCATAGATAATCCAGCTACACATGATAGTAAGTTAACATGCACACTGTGACCCAGTTACTGTAAATAAGAAGCTTAGAGCCCCTACACACCCATTGTTCACACACACACACACACACAGGAATTTTCTCTTATTGCCTGATTAGACTTTATTATGAGTCTGTGGGCATGTACAGATAGGCCTGGCTCACTGTCATCGCTCACTGGGACACAGAACAGAGCCATTGTTAATGTTCTTACTAACACCTGTGCTTTCCCACTATAATAAGTCATGTCAGATTATTGACATCACACACACTTGTTGGTGTTGTTGCACCTGTTCAGATGGGCCAACTTAACACATTCATCTTTCTTATTGAAGATGAGGTTTGGTGTCTTTCCTGTCTGAACTCAGGGGTCTAATCAGCCAGGATAACTGATCATACCTGTGTGTATGTGTAAGACAGAGTGTGTGTGTGTGTGTGTGTGTGTGTGTGTGTGTGTGTGTGTGTGTGTGTGTGTGTGTGTGTGTGTGTGTGTGTGTGTGTGTGTGTGTGTGTGTGTGCAGGGCCTTTAAGATATTGTCACTTAAAGCTTCTACATGGATCTCAAGAGTCTAATTTCTTCAACCAGTTCGATAAACAAATGGATTATTGTTACTATTTATCATTTTACAAATTTGTTTTTGTTTCTGATTCTCATCAAAATCTGCAAACACGTACATACTGAGACATTCAGTACCTTTTTTTCTGTTGACAGATAAGACTCCTGTCAGTGACCATTAGCCTTCATTAATTTGTTCAACACTAAGAAAAGCTTCTACACTGTAATTCACAAATCCGATTATCCTGGGGCTGTCAGATACTTTCACCATCCACCACATTATATACATTCCATGTCCAACCCAGTCCATTCAAGACAAACTAAATGTTAGATGGTATTGCTGTAACTCTTCACGCCATATCGCTGCAGATCCCTTCAAAATGAATTTGACAGTCTAAACACTGAGGGATAACATGCAAGCAGCCAGCCATAAGCCCTGGCAGGACAATTTGATCCCCGACACAAAGTGATTCCTCCCTCTTCTGTTTCCTCTGCTGGTCTGGGAACTGTTGAGCTTCTAGCGAGGGGTCAGGAGCCCAGTGCCTCCTGTATGAATGTAGAGTAATACAATAAAATCAGGCTGGTTTAGTGTTTGTCTGCAGACATGCTGCCAAAGGTAGCAGCTTCTGAACTGGTTTGAATCACAGTATTATATAGTAAAGATTTATTGAGTGCAGCATGCATATCTGTCACTGCACAACATAGAATGGAATAAGTGTGTGTGTGTGTGTGTGTGTGTGTGTGTGTGTGTGTGTGTGTGTGTGTGTGTGTGTGTGAGACCACTGTTCCTTTTTGGAATCATGTATTGATCTATGTTCATCAAATTCAAGAAGAGAGAAAGAGCAATAAGAGTGAAGCAGAACAAAAGAGACAGAAAAAGAGGAACACAGAAGGAGTGGGTGTGGGTGTGTGTGGTTTTTATCCCACCTGTGCTCATCCACACGTTGTTTACCATCGTTATCCTGGACACAGACAGTGAGAAATTCTGACATGTATTCAATAAACTGTCAGCAAAATCAACATCAGTATGTTCGGACTTTGACAAGCAAAACAACAAACACATCAGAGACAGGAGCAGCTGTTTATCTGACATGGCTGCTGAAATATTTGCTTGTAGTCCAGTCCAAAGTCAAAGTGTAGTGGGATGAAGTGGCTGCAACGTCTCTGTTAGTGCACAGGGTTTGATGATTCAGTCATTTGGTTTCTCTCTTTTTTAAAAAAAAAAAAAAACTCATTTATTTTTCTATTTCTGTCTATGGGACATCATTTCCATCTTATTTTATCAATTTTCTCACAGAGGTTATTTTATTATTTAGCATTAAACAGCTCCACAGGATTAGTTGGGGGTTTCTCTTCCTTCTTCCTTGACTTGTAACTGTGGTTTTGGCTGCTTCCACCCCTGCTTTAACATTACTGCACATGACAATGGTCCAGACCTTTTTTTTTGGTCACCCAGCATTATAGATGACATATTTACAGTTGGGAAATGTTATCTGTGACTTAAATGTGAATAAATCCATGTTTTGCTAATGTAATTGGGCAAACTAACTGATAAGAGATGAGCACTGGAGCATCCTCGGTTCCAAGTTCTGTGAGGCAGATCCAAACACAACTTTGCCAGTCTCATCAATTCTTAAATTCAAGTAGACAGTTTCTATAAAAACTACAGAACACAAGGGAGAGAAAGTCAAAATATATCTGAGCCAATGGGACTGAATCCATCCTCCCAATGGACAATCTGTGTAATCTCATTATTTCAGCTGGGGTGAAAATGTTAAGAGTCCAAATTTAGAAATTTGGCATGTCCCTGTATGCCTCCAGAAAGGATCCAGCTCAACAGGACCAATGAGACCACTGAAATATACTTACAGGGCAACTTAACCCGGTTACCCCATGACCACTGACACCCCCATAACCCCCACAGCTCTGACAGAACATTGCTCCAGTGTCTCCCTATTTTATCCCCCCCTGTCTACACCAAATGCATTTTAGCCATGTTTTTGAGTCAGTCCACGCAGCTGCCAACATCAACAACGTGATGACTTGTGTTTCACTTTGACAAGCATAAATAAATAAATTAAAAACAACTCCAAACAAGAGCTACTTATGTAAGTACAGCTCTGTGAATTCTGTATGACCTTTAGGAATGTAATGCCTGGATTTACACTCTCCCGCAATCAGGACAAACCCCTCAGTTTCCAAAAGAAATGGGACACTTCACCCTACACGACAGCTCACAAAATGGAGAGGTAGGGCCAAGGGGGGGATTTCATGTAAAGTCACTCTTTAAGATAAAATACAGTAAAACCCCACGAACCCAAAGTCAAAAGTGCGAAGTGTTCCATTACTTTTGTTCATATTTGGCCCTGAGTCTCAGATAGAACGTGTCCACTGGCAAACCAAATTAAGAATTCAGTGTATAAGTGTATTTATTAATATAAAATGAAAGTGATTTCATGCTCAGTAGTATTCTGTGTTGTCAGTAGAATACTGCAATATATATGAATCAGATTTTAACAAGCCACTGCATCAGTTATTCGCCTTGGTGTAGTGCTCTTACACAAATTGATGATAAAATTTAATGCGCTTTATATTTCAGGATAGACACTCACAGACAGCACAGAACATATTACTGCCCTCACACAGACCCACTTTCACTCAACATACTGTACGTCCGTGAGTGTATAAACAGCCTGTGCAGGCTGTGAAATAGCAGCTGGTCACATATCTAATTGACAAAACATGGAGATTTATTGCTTACTTATACTCATTGGAAGCATTTACAAAACAAGCTCATAAAATATTGAATAACATATATGAGAGAATAGTATTAACTGTAACTGCAATCAAACACACGCCACTGTAAACAGTCAGTGACTCACACACACACACACACATCTGACATTTCAGATACTGGCCTTTCAGGCTATGTGTGAATATATAAAGTGTCATGTGTGTTTAAGAGTGTGCTAAATCTGAGTTGTAATATATTGCATTAATAAGTGTCAGTGTAAAGAGGCACTGTAGCAGAGCCCATGGCTTGGTTTTTACTATTCATTCAGTCTCCAAAGGTTACAGTCACACAGGAGAAGACAGATCAGTTTTATTAAGCATTTCCAGCCAAATTTAATGGCTTGTTCTGTGAACGTGGCTGGGCAGCATCTGACTTCCTCAGCTTTTTAATTTAGTAAAACCATATTTCTAACGTTTCCAACACACACAGAAACACACCCTCACCCAGTCAGTTCCGACGCTCGGGTTAACTTAAAGACAAGCACTTACAGCACTTTTCATGACTATAGGCAATGAGACACAAGCATATCTCCCCGTAATCGACATTGGTCTCCCTAGGCCTTTTTCACTTTTGCATCTTGTACAGTATACTGTTAAATCACATCCAAAATCAACATTAAAACAAAACAAAAACTGAAGTGGTCCTCTCACAGCAATCAGATGAAAAAACTAAGACACAAGCTGACATGTTATTAATCAGTTTATTATTAATTTATTATCAATTAGTCCTTTATTTAAGACAGTCAGACATTTGGAGTACAGCTGTCTTCCCTTCTGAGGCAGTTTACCAACAATCCCACAATCCTTCTGTCCAAACAAGCTGTGCAAAATGCAGTAAGTATGTTAGTGGGAGAGTTAGTGCTGTGGCGGAGTCTTTGTCTGCATCACAGACGTGAAAACTACACTAATTATATCTGCGCTCACATTAGTAGTTTTCATAGTTTCTTACTTAATCCTTCGAGGTAAAGTTTTTATAAGCTCTCCTGTGGAAAAAAAAATAAAGGCAAAAACGAAAAACTCAAAAGTGAGTCTCTTGGAATGCATGCTGGGTAATTTATCCAGGAATAAAAATAAAACTAGCAGAGCAGGAAATTCATTATTTGAGTAAAGAAGTAAAAGGACTTTATCCAAACTGGCAGCAAGAGACTGTTTCTTTACCAACTCTCCACTGTCTTCATTTCTCTCTTTGTTTTCCATTGTCCTCTTTCTGTCTTTGTCCACCTTTCATTACTTCTTCCTGCACAGTTTTACTCTGCTTCTTCCTTTTTTCTCTTCTTCCTCCTCTGTTTTTGTTTGCTTTTCCATCCTCCTCCATTCTTTCCTCTTTCTCTTCTCTCTCTCATCTCCTCCCCTTTACCTCTCTCTACCTTATCACGTTCTCCTTTACACTTTTATTCATCCCCTTCACCTGTGTCCCCATCTCTCTCTTCCTTCCCCTCCTCACCTTTACTCTGTCCTCTCCCTCTTTCTGTTTCCCTCTCCATTCTAATTTCCACCCCCACTGCATTATCCTCCCCTCTCTCCCCTTCTCCCTCCTCTTCCATCTCATCCATCTCTCGCTGAGAGGCTGCGTCAGGGCAGATAAATGTTGGACAGATGTTGTGTAGAAGTCTCGCCCTGGGTGGCATAACTAAATAAGAGTGTGTGTATTTGCCTCTGTGTGTGTGTCGCCTTGGGTGGCTACAACTTAATAAGAGAAAAAAAAATGCCTCAAGTTGTTTCCGATATATGCCCCCCCCCTGCCAGCCTCAGCTCAGTGTGGGTGTGTGTGTGATTTAGAGGTTGTTTTTTAGTTGCTGCTCTTCAGCAGTGTGACACTCAGATTAAAAAGTGCATTACCCTCTGTCTTCACAGTATGTACTCTGTGTATGATTTCATAATGCTGCTATGACACTGTGAACATCTGTACATTTTTATCTTTGTTCCATTGTCCTGCTCAATTCACCATGAGACCAGGACCGAAGAAAAAGAAGAAAAAGAAAAAGGACAAAAAAAAGAGGAGGAGAAATCTTTGTCTGTCTGTCTCAGTTTTTCTTCCGGCTCTGTCTGCACTGATGTGTGTTATCAGACTTTGGTCGGTCATTATTAGTGTTTGGCATTCTTTCTAACTGTTCCTCATTCAGCATATTAACGCGATCAACACCGCTGAGGAGGAAACATCCATGTAGAATAATGACAGTGGATTCACAGAGTGAACTGGCTGTCGGACTGAATGACTCAGTCAGTGACTGCCTGGCTGAGAGGATGAGAAGCTGACTAATTGACTGGATCACTGAGTCACTGACCAACTGCATGATGATGTGCTGACTAAGCGACTCAGTAACTAATAGACTCAGTGACTTACTGAGCTCCTGTCTAAGCTCCCAGCCCACAGACTGACCGGTTTACTGACTGTGTGAAAGTTATCTGGGCCCTCTGCTGTCATATCATTCGCTGGTTTCTCTGGCTATGTTCCTACAGACAGTGTTTTGGACTGACGTTAGTAGTTACTG
Organism: Toxotes jaculatrix; assembly: GCF_017976425.1. Lineage (NCBI taxonomy): Eukaryota > Metazoa > Chordata > Actinopteri > Toxotidae > Toxotes > Toxotes jaculatrix. The sequence goes on from NC_054403.1 coordinate 6,863,343, forward strand.
AAGAGAGAAAGTCTTGATTTGTATTCAGGGTTTAACCAATAAGTCTGACACTATTCTACATTTTTCTTATAATCCACAAATCCCACAAGACCAAAACCAACAAAGAATTGTTCCTGCTAAAAAGTATTGTGTGTTTTTATCCAAAGACTGATATAAGTTATTCCTCTGTGCCACAGGGCTTCACTGGGCTCCAAAACCTGAAAAACAAATCAATGTGCAGCATGGTTGCACAGGGGGACATGTTCCTTCATTACAATTAACATGGGCCCTGCAGTTTATTTTGAGTCAATCCCTCATTCACCATCCTGTTGCCATAAATATTCACTTAATCCACCACTGGAAATAGTCCCCATCAAAAGCACTGTTTGTTTTTTTTTAAGTAACATTTACTGAACAGATTTACATCTTGAGTAGGAAGCAAAGGGCTTGGGGCTGAGTGCCACAGACAAGCAAGGTAAGTACTGAGAGACTGACGAACACATTGTTTGCTCTGGTCTTTTCACGGGATTTGTTTACATCAACCTTTGCCAACACGTAATCCTGCTGGAATGATCCAGAACCTCACACTTCCCGTGATGTTGTTTGTAAATTACTGAGGTAGGCAGAGTGGCTTCAATCAGTCAATCAGGCCTGAAGCCAGTCAGGCTTCCTTCAGTCAGGCTCACACGTTCCCATGCACCATGCTGGGTATTTATTGTAATTTAATGTTCCTCCTTGTAATCAGTCAGTAAATAATTCTCTATTTTTAAGACATTGCCCTGATAGCAAGCATTAAACTACTGACGTGTATATTCAAATAACTACCTTCCATTTCCATTATACAGTATGACTCCCGGCCACTCCCATGAACAGGTAGCCAAAGCATTGCTAGGATCATTGGCTGTGGATCCTGATAGACCAACAGGCGGAACAAAAAAAGGGATGAGGAGAACCTGGAATCAGTGAGAGGGTCTGAAGAAGAAGGTGGGGAGCATAGAGCAGGTCAAAATCTAGTGTGCAGTTTAAATAAGTGATAGAAGATAAAAACTTGTAGGTTCAGTGGCTGTGAGTGTGATATGGTATATCTCTGCTCAACTCACCATAGCTTTAGCACATTCAACGTGTTCCTTGCTCTCAATATGTGATGTGTTCATTGTCTTTGTCTCATCAGAACTGTCGGAGCATTACTCTCTCAGTGCTCCCACAACTCATGATCTGCAAATTAAGCTTTGTTTGTGTTGTATGTGTAGCTGCAGGGTTAAGTGAAAGGTTCAACATGTAAACTTTGAAGCCCTGGAACCTTAGATGGTGGGTGTGTTTTGTCTGACAAATCATTGTACCTATGAGTGTGTTTTGTGTGTTGATTGGACGAACGACAGAACATAAAAATTTCATTCATGTTTTTCTCTGCCTGAAATTTTCAGGTAGATGGAGATCAACAAAACACTTCAGTTCCTTTCCACTTGACTTGATTCAATCTAATCAAAGAGGTGGTAACTTATGTAAAACATCAGCATGTAAGTTAATATAACTTTCAGCTTGTTAGACTGCTCTCTTTCTTGTACTTTTCTAGGTCATACAGTTTGGGTTTAATGCCAGGTAGTGGCTCATTTTCCTGTGGAAGTGTGCACTACTATATCAATACCTTTTTGAAATTCACTTCGGGACCATATGAAGATATGGCCTTCACACAGCCTTGAGATTCAGCCAGTAATGCAAAACACAGCCGTTTGATTGATGAACTCTGGACAGTGTGTGTTAGCCTGCCATCACTGCAGTGCACAGGAAAATAAGCTGTTGTGTTTGGGAAAGTGACTGACAGCAGGCAGCAAACAGCCAGACGGCAGCTTAGATCTGATTCACTGAGATCAACAAAGTCTGCCTATGCTGCTGTAATGTGCTCTGTTCCACACTGACAGAGAGTGACAGCTATACTGTCTGACTGGCTGAGGGACTGGCTGACAGATTACCAGACTCAGTGACCATCTCACTTTCTTTGCTTATCTTTCTTGATATTTTCGTTCTTTCTTGTTCTCTTTCTGTCTTTGAGCTACATTTAGCCTTACTGCCCCATGTAAACCACTTTCAGGCAGTCTATACTGTAAACAGTGTTAAGTAATAATGGAAAAGGCCTTTAGGGCAATCACACTTAATTTTGTAACTCTAATTTCCCACTACGCCCAGACTAAGAAAAAAAATCTATTAATTTATCCACACACACCAGGAAGGGCACACACACACACACGCACGCAAGTACACCATACACACTTAAATACAACTGTGGCATTTGAGTGAATGTACACAAATGCACAGTACAGTACAGCTGCTTAGCAAAGCACAATAACTCATGTGCACACGAGCACAAAAACAAACACATCATGTTAATTGGCAGTGTGGTCGGGGCTATTATGAGTTAATTGCTTTCTTAAACCTGAATTAACCATATATTACTGTGTGTGTGAGAGAGCGTGTGTGTGTGTGTGTGTGCAGGTTATTGGATCTGGGAGCAGAAACTGTTAGCGTTTGCACATCTATGTGTGTATTTTCCCTCGACTCAGAAGCTTTGACCCCTATTAAAGTGTATTAATAGGCAAGCTAAATGTTCAGCATGAAAATCTAAGAGCTTACAGCCAAGATAATACTCTATTAAGACTGTGTGTGTGTGTGTGTGTGTGTCTCTGAGTGAGTGAGTCTATGTATACACGCATGCACAAGGTTATCTGGGCTAGCTTCAGGCTGAAATGGAGATTTACTTGTCTAGAATTTGCTGATTGTTTCCTTTCACGTTACCTGTGTCGTGGCTTCATCATATCCTGAGAATCATCATCATGCAGTACATCCCTGTTTAACACCACCACTGACTCGTCTGGTACAGTTGAATTGCTACAGCTGACAGTGCGATAACTTGTGTTTTCCATTTTAGCCCTAATTGAAACAAGACAAACACCCTGTATGAGCCTGTACCTGAACTCGTCTGATCCATCATTTTACAAAACACCTCTCGTATTTGGCAGCATTGGGCAGGTTCATTATGTTATTGGAAGCTTACAAATTACAAATCTGTCCAAGGCAGGATCCAGCAGTGCAAAAAGTCCTGTTTTCAGTCACATATTCTGTGTTAACCAAATGGTACTTCTGCAATATCTTATTAATCCTAAACAATAACGTGTAGTATTGATGTATGGATAGCAATATCAGCCTGTTAGTCTGTTAGTCTGTCAGTCTGCAGTCAATTCAGTCCACACTGAAAAATCTCAATAACTATCAGATGGCTTTTATTTCTGAACCCAGCTGACTTTGTGATAGCCTGACTTTTCCTCAAATTCCACCAGTAAGTTCATGTTTTGATATGAAATGTCTCAACATCTGTTCGCAGGATTGCCATGAAATTTTGTTCAGACACTAAGTGTCCTCTCAGGATGAGTTGTTATAACTTTGGTTATCTCCTTATCTCTTATCTTTTCCTCTTGCTCCATCATCACGTCAAAATGTCAACTTAGCAGTCATATTGTGACTGCTAAGCATTAGCATGTTAGCATTGTCACCGTTAGCATGTTACCATGCTGACAGCATGTAGCTCAAAGCTCCTTAGTCTTATTTATTATTTAAAACTGAATACTGAAAAGTATAAGACTACACAAGGTGTGTGCAGTACACACAGTGTGTAGTGTGATGTATATATATGAGTAAATACATTGATCAGCCACAACATTAACATCAGTCACCAGTTTAATGTAGTGGCTGGATGGTGTACATATGCAGAATAAACACAGGAAAATACACAGAGTTTTGTTTGGACTTCTCTCTGGAGTTAGTTTTACGGCAGACTGCATGAAGACATTCTTTGATGGTGACTCACTTCACTGTGTCAGGCTTACGTATTATCTGTCACTTGAATAATTAGAAAATGTTGCTAGAGTCTGGTAAAATATTTCTCACTTTTAAAGTGACTGAATTATTATGTATCTGCTCAATTAAAAATGTTCCGCATGATATGAAAGCACCACTGATACTTGCAAGAAGCATGTTAGTCAGGCAATATGGAATGTGTCAACATGGTGGATGTGACTGTGAACAAACTCAATGAATATAATAACCTTCGTCTCTGTAAGAGGGGTATTTGGATTTAATAGTTGTCTTACATCCTCATTGCATCACTTCTTTGTTTTCTAATTCTCACCCAGACAGACAGAAGGCTTTTGTTTTTGCTGTTACCACCTAATCTGCCAGATAAATACATTTTTTACTTCACTGGAAATTCTGTTTTCACTATTTGCACTGTTAACTTGTTCTCTTTTTCCCCATCAAAACAAGCTACATTTTGATTTCAGTTCTGGAAACTTTAAAATGAGCCTTTTCATCCAAATGACAGATAGCTAGAAGTTTGGAAGGCCTTATCTCCCGCCATTCAGGGGGTGTGCATGAAGATGTTTCTTCCTCCCGCTGTGTACTTCCATAGCCTAAACTTAATAGCTACAGTCCCTAATTGTGCTCACTATTAACAAATGAACAGAAATATCGTCAATCTAAAATAAAATACAAGTCACCAGGACCAGTAACTTAATTTGGAATAACATTTATATGTCTATGTTTCAGCTGCTGCTAAGGTTCTTTTCTTAATGTACATATATTTTCCAGATGTAAAACTAAACTTGCGAACTTCAGACTCACTAAAGATTGTGACAAAGAAGATAAAAGATGCGATTTAGTCCAGGTAAATATTTCTGTTAGAAAACTAAAATATTAAAAGACCTCTACTCACATTCAAAGCAGCTTAATTTTAAAAACAGTACTTGTAACATCCAAGTTTGTTACAGTAGTGTTTTACAGAGAATATGGGAGAGTAAACCTGCTAATAAAAAAAGTATAATAAAAACAAAAGTAGTCCAAGTCAGACTCCAGGATGATAGCGATTGGGTATGTGCATATGTATGTGTGCATATCTTTTCTTCTCTCCTTCTGAGCTGAACATCTTTGTTATCTGTTCCCCTGGTGGCGATGGGGACACACTGTTGCCAAGTGATCGCTCGGGCCCCCTCCACCTCCCTAATCTGCAATATGTTCAGCTTGGCATGTCTGCTAATATTTGATACCTCCGGGGCACCTCAAAGACAGACAGACACACACACACACACACACACACACACACACACACACACACACACACACACAGATTTGCAATATGCTCCATTTGGCAGATTGCCTCATAATTGGTACCTTTTGTACTTGTCCACTTGTGCACAAACACATGCAGACACTCATTTGCATTATGATGCTTATGAGGACCCCTGTGTATTCCATTCATAAAACATCCCTGAACCCTAAAAAGTCCAAGTTCTAAGTCTTATAATTTTTCAACATCAAAAACTTTTAGTAGAACCGTTCTATCCATCAGAATTTATTTCCTTTTTCTCTGTCATTGTGAGGACTCAACTGGAGATTGAGAAACACATCGAACACACAGACACGCACACACATTTTGCGTAGCAGTGTGTGCGAGCCAGATGGAGACAGACAGACAGGTGTAGTATGCCATATGTTGACTTGGTTAAAAGGTCAGCCCTCTTGTGGACTCATTATAATATTCGGGTTGATTTTCAAGTCTCGCTGTAGCAGGTTGAAAAGCCTCTCACACTGTCATTTCACTCACACACGTACATCAGACCCTTTTCTCAGCAGCCCGTGTATCTGTTGGTTTTCTGCTGCGTCTCACCATCCACAGAAAACAGGAGGAAGAGAGACTGCATCACAGCAAGCATAGGAGGACAGGACAGATTTTAAAGTGTGTGTGTGTGTTGTATTTTTCAGTGACAGGATCTATAAAGCGCACTTCTCACAGCTGAGTCAGCATGTCTAAACACGCACATCAGCACACGCTGTATCTCTAGGTTGAGCAAACAATCACACACATACCGACAAACACAAATACACACAACACAGCTCAGGTTGTTGTGTATATGTTATTTTAAAAATTAATGCAGTATGTTTCCCCTCTCAACAATATTTATTTTCTAAACAACCTTAATGACATTATTCTTATCAGGAGACAATAAACTGGAAAACAAATTCATTTCTGTGCTTGACAGAAACTGCTTGGCTCCCATTAGCTGAGTTTAGTCTGGCAGAGGTTAGCTGTGCTATAGTCTGGTTTGGTTTGGAGCTTCATTGATTGGCCAAACCAAACCAGCCAACAGCAGGATTTGGAAATAATGAGCACATGTTGCGCAGAAGCAGCCATCAGCAGCCAGACCACTGACAGTTTGTCATTATTTTACCACCATTTCTTTTCTCGTAACACACATTTTAATGTACCAGAAAGTGTACAGTATGATGGTGCACAGGCAGTGAAAACATGATGTAAACATACACAGAAACATAATGTTTTATCAGTTTAATCAGAATGAAAACAGACGTTATATAAACAACTAGAAGGAGAATGAAGAGAAGATGACCATTATCTGATGAGGCTGTGGTTGGCTTTGGCCATCTTGTCCCTGGGTTTGGCTTGGTTACACTCCAGACAGGTTTGGCCTGGCTGTAAAGACAATAGAGACACTGGTCATGAGCCAGAAGCTCAAAAGACTGTGTCTCCGTGCCACTGGTATATTAGGCCATGGCAAAGTTTTACCTGCTCTCCCAGCCAGTAAAGTCAAGTCAAACTTTGTGTGGCACATTTACAAGTAAACTCAACAGTGTAAAAGATAAAAGACAGAGAAGAGGGACACAACATGGAGCCTGAAACCCATGAAACACTCTAGTGTCTTTGGAAATAGGTGATGGTCTCAATATCAGATGTAGAAACTTGTTACTTATACTTATTACTTATTATTACTTAAATAATATAATGTTAAGTATGGAGTTAGAGTAAAGCTTCATTAAGCTTGCTGTAGAAAGACATTTGTCTTTCTCACCGTCTGTTGGCCGGTGAATTCACTGCAGCAGCCTTTAGGACAGGAGACACAAAACCTGATAGCTCAATTCTGCCTGTGTTGCTGGGAACCAGCGTCTCTCTCAGGCATCAGGACCGTCTCTAGACGTCTCATCCAGAGCCCCGGAGGTGAGGCTGAGTTTAGAGCTGATCCACTGTGAAAAGATCCAGTGGGGATGTTGTAGATGCTGCTGGGATGTTGGAATGATCAACATGCAGCTGTCACTTCATTTCCTTAACATCATCATCACAACTGTTCACCAGAGCGTGCTGAAAACTGGCACCTCAGAGGGATGGACCGGAGCTTGATAGAGGACCATCTTCCGTCCCTTTCTGCCAGTGTCTCTCTCTCTCTAAAGTCATTTAAAACCTCCTCTCCATTTTGGGAGTTGGTGCCTCAATGGCTGTTGATATAAATCCTAAACAGGCTTTGATTGTCTCTCTTTGGGTGAAGACCCACTGAATGTGGCTTGACAAAGTTAAGTCTGCAGTTTGTAGTATTCCTCTTTTGTACTTTTACTTCCAACATTAGCCAAGTACAAACAAAAATGGAGAGCAGCTTGGCAGTTGTCCTAAATCAGAGCCTGCTAACAGCTTGCAAGCGTTTGCACACCCACAGCAAGACAAAAGTGGCTGAGACAGTCATTTAATGTGATTTGTTGGCTTCCAGTGGGTTTTTAACATGTGTGCTTTTAGAGAACTAGATACCATTTTGCAAGATGGCGCACCATTTATTCTGATGGCTCTTGTTAAATACTATTAAACATAGTAGCTTTGTTGTATTTGTGATTCTGTTGTAACAAGTACTTTTCGACCAGTGGGCATCACATGACCTGCTGTTCCATTTATGGCCAGTGCACCACTACTGCCTTGTAGCCTGTCCCTGGGGGATCTTCAGCTGTAGCCGTGCTTATTTCTCTTGTCATTCAAAAAATGTATAGGTTTTATTGAGCTGTTGCTAAGAGCTGAGGATCTATCTCCAATATGGCTGCCAGAATTATGTTACATCACCTTCAAGCCTTCTGTTGGAGCGCTGTCATAATTTCTGTCTGCTAGTAACGAATCATTTTACGTCTTTTTGTCTGTGTCCTGCCTCTGTCCTATTTCATGTAACTACTACTACATGTAACTACCTGTAGCTTCTTTCTCTCCCTGTCTTGTTGTATTTCTCTCTCCGAGCACATAGATAAGTGAATATTAAACAGATGTTTTCCAGTCTTTTACAAACACAAATACCACACCCCTTGGCAAAGCAATAAATATTTTCTGTGTTTTACTCTCCTCCCATGCAAAGAGACACACACTCTCTCTCTGCAGGCAAAGAGATTCATACTGCACACACACCATTCAATTCCATTATGAACAGTAATCTTCAGCAGACTCATCAGTTTCTCACTTTCTCAGGACACATTCCTCCATATTGTTTCAGTATTTACTTTTTAAAATACATTTTCATAAACTAAAACTTCTCTTTGAGCCTGTCTCAGCACTTGATAAAAACGCTTGCTGTCAAAGACTCAGCTCTTCTTTAACAATCTTTAACTTAATTCACACACACATTCATATTCTGACTCGCACACTGATAGGACAACCATTGGGGTATCTTGGTGTTCACTATCTTGCACTTCAACATCAGACTGGAGGAGCCAGGGAGCAAATCACCAACCTTTCTGATTAGTGAACAACCAGCTCTACCTCTTGAACCACAGCCACCCTGAATTTTAGTTGATGGACCTACAAGCAAAACTGTAACTGTGCAGCACCAGACAAAAATCTGGACATGCTTGATGATGATTTTTCGATTGATAACTTTTTGATCAAAATGAATACATTATATAAAAAAAGATCATTTAAGCTGAGTTGTTTCTTTAGACAACAACGGTCAGAGACTTATGGTACTAGTGGGACACTGCTTAATTGTGTTCTAAGGATTCTAACTGAGGGACTCGGTGTAGAAGTTTGAGATAAAGATGGTGCACTGACAACAAAAACAGACCCCCAGACCGGTTTTGATTCCTTTTCCGAGGCAGTCCGCAAGGCACAAGGTGATTAACGCAGCTAGCATGGTTTTTTTTTCCCGAAAGAATGCTGACTCTCTGAGTTTCCAGATATGTTGAAAGAGCTGGCTCAGAAGAGGAAAGCCTGCACATCTGTGAAGCACTCTGAATGAGCTACACACTTGCTTTCCCAGCAACAGAACATTTCAAATGGTAAACATGAGTTTTAACACCACTACAGCAGCTGAGGAATTCGTCAGTGAGCACAGTCACGGGAAAGCTGAAAACTGAGTTGAGGAGTGAGGTGAGCCGCTGTGAATGCTCACAATAAAACATCATGCGCTTGTTGTGAAGTGAATTGAACTGAACCTATGTAGGACGATAGAGAAGCTGCAAGGAGCAGGAAAGAAAGAAAGGACTGGAGGGATTGGAATTGATTGGAACAAGAAAGAACATTTCCTCAGTGTAAAATGGGAAATCACTTTTAACAAAGCTTTGATTTCACTAATTCCTAAAACAGGTAGATATTCAGCAGACTCCTTTAATTTTAGACCCATTAGATTGCTCAATCTGGACTGCAACATTCTGACCAAACTCTTAGCCATGCCTCTGCTGTAGGCATTACCAAACATTATTCACCCCAACCAAATGGCATTTATACAATGTAGATCCTGAACTAACAGTGTTAGATTGTTGTTACATTTAAGGTGATGGGGTCAGTCTAAAAACACTCCAATAACCACTGTCTCCCTTGATGGGGAGAAAGCCTTTGATAGGGTGGAGCAGTAATTCTTGTTTTCCAAATTTCTCACTTTGGTTTTAGTTCTAATTTTATTACAGGGGTAAATTGTCATATAAAGAACCAAAGCGCGCGGTGATGACAAATGGAGGTGTCACACTTCTTTAACCTCTCTAGAGGGACATGCCAGGGGTGTTCATTAAATCCTTTACTGTTCATAATTTTTTTTAGAGATACTGACAGTTGCCATTAGGGCATACCCTCGTATTAGAGGAGTCAGGGGAGAGGGTAAAGAACATAAGCTATTACTTTTTGCAAACGACGTTCTGGCAGTGAAATCTGACCTCAGGCATCGCTCTCTGATGGACACCATCTAATCATTGTCAAAACTGTCAGATTATGCTATTAATTTGAATAAATTCGAAGAAATGCCCCTTTCCAAATCTTGTTTCCAATTTATGAGAAAGTTCAACTAGTCCACAAGGGAGTGAAATACCTCTACATCAAACTTTCTCAGGATGTGGGGGAAATGGCAATGTTAAATTTTAATCCATTACTACAACAGATTAAAGTAAACGTGGGACAAGACCAAACTTACATTATGGGGAATAATTAGCTTTATTAAAATGATAGTGGTTCCCCAATTTAACTACATTACTATACTGCTCCCAATCAAAATATTATCTGTTATGTTTAAGCAATTTGGTGATGTAATAAAACATTTTCTGTTGAGTGGGAAAAAACCAAGGATTAAAGTAAATGCCCATTTGGAGAAAAGAGATTTGGTTCTTCCTGGCTTTATATTGTACAATTTATATTTTGAAATGGTTAAAATAGAATAATATTGTGCAGAGGATAAAGCAGCTTGGATGAATATTTAACATAAGCTGTGTTCACCAGTCATGTCTCAAATATTATAATCCCAGTTCTTTTACACTGAAGAGATGTCTGGAACAAAATTCACAAAATGTTCAAACTTACACATAAAGTAAAAAGATATTCGTTACTATGGCACAACCACACAATCTGTATTGGAAAAAATATTGTGTTTTGGAAGCAGTGGCGTGCCCATGGTTTAGCACTATTGATGATATATTGGAGCACAGTGTGTTCCTGTCATACAATAATCTAGAGGAACAATTTAATTTGGTAGGAAAACAAAATTTCTGGAAGTACTTACAGATAAGAAGTTATATTACAGTGCTAAGTCTTATAATGGGGGCTGATAACACAATTATAAACTGTCATGGAAAAAATGATCTTGTTAGAGGAACCTTGGAGAAAAAATTGAATGCGATAAATGGTGTAAAATTGTGACAAATATGTGTAAGAAGTGACGGGAAAGTTCATACAATATAAGATGCGGCAGAGATAATAGAACTTTCTTCCACTGCATTTTGGTTCAACCACTCTGGATCCAGGTATTAGAAATCTTAAGTAGTTTGGTCCAGATATCCCTTAAAGGCCAAAATAATGTTTAATGCAGGGACAGGTCCCAAATACCACACATCCAAGTGTGTTGTGTTGTTGTTTTGTTTTGATGATGAAAACAACAATTAGCAGCTAACGTTAACTACTAAGCATGTCCAGATGTTTGACTGGTACCATGTTTTCTCATGTTTTTAGCATATAACAGTGTTAATAACCTGCAGTGCTCCATTACCTTTGCTAACCCTGGTCCAGCTCTACAACTTTACACTGACAGATCCTGAGTAACACCCAACAAATTCATAAAATTAGACAAATGACCATGGCACTTAACCTTCCATTAGTACTTCCTTCAGTCTTGCTCTTCTTCTTCTTTTGCTTCCTCTTGTTCTTCGGGTATATTTGCAGATTAGGCAGCATTTGGTGCATTACTGCCACCTACTACACCTTTAATTTTTAACTTAAAGTTTTGCTGTGCCCCTCAAAGCATCAGGCATCGCTGTAGAAGAAGCACTTTAAAAGAAGCATTTGAATCTATGTATTTACACATTTTAGCTATTTCCATTTAATGGTCAGTGAAATCATTAATTACATCAAGTCATCAGTTTATGTGTTAAGGATGCTAAGTTTGTCTGTTTTAATGCTGAATAAACGTGTACTTTATGAAGTGAGAGAGAATGAAGCTAATGTTTAACAAATTTCTCTTGTTCAACATAGCATGATGATGATGAAAATAATCCACTTATATTACACAGTTTCCTGTCAGCTGCTGCCTGTCAGCACACACATTGATATGCACATTCATAAAGATGGGAGATAAAATATTCAGAGACAATTTTAGCTGAAGAGGCACATTGTACAGCTCATTTTATCTACACATGCACGCAGAGGCACATACAGTCTCTCTCTTAGGTATGCAGGTCCACACACATCCTCACAGTGCAGACCAGAACACTTCATAGTTTATACCTGCACATATTCATTTTTGACTGCTTACCTCCACTAAAGCTCAGGCCTTCCCCCTAATTCAGAAACAAATTAGCCTGCCGCTTCTCATCAACAACACAGGCACATGGATTCCTACAAGTCTACGCTGTCAGGAGCTGACATGGAAAATGGTAATTCCTGACATCATGAAGGAGGTGGTGCCTTTTTTCAGTGAAGTCAAAGGAAGTATATTCTTCAACACAGAGTCTTTAAACTATCTTGACTATGTGGTTTCCTTTTATTTTGAGTCCCTGTTTAGCATTTAACCCACAGAAACAATCATGGCTGCTGAGCTATTAAACCTATGAACAGTGAGTGTATAGACATAGGTTGGGACTGAATTTGAACATGAAGAACTGTAAACGTACCACTGGTCTGATCAAATCAGTAGAGACATGGCTTTATGAAGAGACAAACTGGTGTATGTACTGAAAACCAGTTATGAATCTTTGGATTGAGCTCAGCAAAACAGTGACCAGGTTGCATAGTGGGCAATAAAGTGCCAGGATGTGGATCCTGAGTCCAGAATGCGGTTTGGTTTTTTAGTTTAGGGAAAGATACTGTTGTTGCTTTGGTCAAACGTTAAAGTAAATAGGTTGTGTCTTTTGCTTTGAGTCACTTTTGACTTTTTTAATATTTAACCAGTGTTTCCGTGACCTTAACCAAGTGCTTTAGGCTGCCTGAACGTAACTGTACCAAAATGTCTATCATGCTTTATTTGCTAAAAGGAGATTTTGTATTGAAATAGAGGATATTATAGTGGGAAAACAAATCAATTACATTTTTTAGAAAATGTTTTGCAGATATGATCAATGTGAACATTTTAGAACTTTGCATATAGACTCATCAATATTGTTTCATCATTATGCTGATAAACTTATTTCAAGTCATCATTTCTCTGCATTTCTCCCTAAACTCATATACTGTTGACAAGACATCTGAAGGTACACGCGCACACACACGCACACACGCACACACACACACACACACACACACACAAATGACAGACAGTTCTTTAGTTCTTATCCTGTTTGTTTAGATGGAAACAGCTGCCATATAAGATGAATACAAGACTGTCAAAAAATTGTCAGAGATAACAGAACAAATTGAGCCTTTGTGTTATTGGTTAAGTGAAGAGAGACTAAACAAAGATGTAATGTAACAAGCAATAAAGCTTCCAGGTCCCAGCTCTAACATGGTATCCTCTCAGTCTGGAGTCTGTACACGACACTGCTCTGAATATTTCATATGGCCCTTTTTATACCTGTGTAAGCACTCCTGGAGATGGGTCTTAAAGTACGTGTGACTCATCTGCCGTATGATATCATGAAAATGGAGAGGACCACTCTTCACTCTCCAGAAGCATCTTTCAAAGTCTCTTTTGTCTTTTATCATTTTGTAAACATTGACAGCTGACACTTTTTTCCAACTGTAAAGATGTTCTATATCCTGTGACCCTGGGACTGAACCAAAAAACTGGAAATATGAGGGAAAATCAAGTCCAATAAATTTCTGTTTGCTGAAAGGTTGGATAGCAATGCAGAATTCATATGTCACTCAGAACAAGAAAAAAAAAGAAAAAAAGAAAGAAAAAGAAAGAAAGAGACTAGCATACACACACACAGGACCTAAAACACACACGCCCAGAGGGATGTGGAGCATCCCGTAAGTGTCTCGCATTCTTTTTATATAGATTCGGTTTTATTGAATTTTCGCAGTGAGATACAGAAAATCCCTCCCCTCCCCTCCAGCTTTGTACAGGAAGACCCAAAGTGGCATCAGAAACACAGCAGTGCAAAAATAAAGGTTTTACATCATTTCCCAAAACTCTAGGATCTTTGCCATAGGCCTGACAGTGACACAGTGACTGATGAAACAACACATTTTCCTGCTAACACTCATTTTGAATTCCACACCACAAACTGTAATATTAAATGGACACAACTTTCTTTCTGTTGGGAAGAAAGCTGGCGTTACATTGTGTGACAGGGTGGTTCGATGTTTGTTTCTATCGCTAGCATTCCTGCTCATTCTAGGCCTCATCAGAGCATTTAAGCAATGACCTCTGACCCCTTTAATTGACAGCATGGTGACTTGAATCTGGATCACTCTCTTTTCACTTATTTAGACAAATTGCCTCTGATGTTTAGTCCAAACATTTTAAAAGCTGTTTGTTAGTACTGCAGTGCCGGTATAAATCTGTACTCACAGTAACACACACACACACACACACACACACCTTAAATGAAAAATACCTAGACGTCAACAATAGTAAACACAGCCAGTGCCAGTGGGACAGAATTCAAACCCCCTCTGTACTGACGCAGTGTGTGTGTGTGTGTGGTGTCAGCAGATGGGGACAGCAGCAGGGTGTCTGCAGGTACATGTGCACATACACAGTACTTGTGTGTTTCTGTTTGTGGGGGTCCTTCAGTGCTTCCTAAGTGCTCTTCAGAAGATGACCTCAGGAGCTGGGAGCACAGACGCTTTGGAGCCCAGCCATCCTAACTGTTCTCTCTACATGCATTATATGATATCACTGCAAATCCCAGTCTGAGCCCATAATGTCTCAGTGAGGAAAACACTTTCTGCTCCCACTGAAAACCTTTAAAAAGTATGTTAAATAACTTTTATAACTCTGACTGGTCTGAATGCAAAGAATATTTTAAAAGCAGCATCATAGTCATTTTCACAGCTAGAGATTTTGACTTGTAACTGTAGGAAAAGTGAGACAGCATGGAGCAACACCAGGACACAGGAACTGATCATTCGCTCCACTGTATTTTTCACACCTGCACTTTTCCTGAGGTCATGAAGTCAATGCAAAGAAGAGAGCAGAAAACAGATGGAGTTTCAATCTGGGCAGCATAGATTTAGGCAAAGATGTGGGTACAGAGTTCAGTGCTAGCTAGCCACAGCAAACATGTCTACAGCTGGTATTTTTCCTTTTTTTTTTTTGGCAAATAAACATGGACTTTATGAACAATTCGTGTGGTCATCATCCTAATTAACGCTAATGTTGCTTCGTATTTGCTAGTTGTGTAAATAAGTAACCGTTTACTGGAAGTTTGCCACAATAACTTTAAAAGGTGATGTCAGTGTTGTTTTCACGCCTCATTGTGCTGCCCCCAAGAAGCCAAATAATAAATTAATGCAGGCTTAAGGAAATTCTTTGTAGTTTTCTTTGTACCACAAAGCCTTTCCAATATTAATACATACATGCATTTGCACGATAATGGGTTACTAGCAACAATATCCTCCAGTGGCCCCAAAACTGGAGGGCCCAGCTAATTAGAGTTTTTGTTTACTGTAAAATAAGCTAGTTGGCTTATATTAATATTGGTAAAAAAAAAAAAAAAAGTCAAAAAGCCACTAACACTGTAAGATTTATGACAAATTAAAAGGTTATCATTTCGCCTGCAGCACTGACATTGATTTTCACATCTAATAGTGTTTATTGTCTATTTATGAGCAGGTGGCTTTAGTATTGATTAACAAAATCTTGTTTTTACGTTGCAGATCAATACATCTCCATCCCATCATTGATTTTCATGATGAATATGTATGGCATTGCATTGTGTCCCTTCTCTCTTTTCTTTGTTTGTTTGTGTGTGTGTATGTGTGAGTGTGTGTGTGTGTTCCTTTCTGCATGTGAAACACATATTTCATGATGATAGATGAACACATTGACCAGCAACAGTATTTAATGAAATGGATGTGAGAGACATGTTTGTTGTTAAAACATAAAGGTTTGAATAATCACCCATCATGCATCACAGCAAGGTTGATACTGGGCCAGGGGACATCCATCGATCAGGCAGTGTGTGTGTGTGTGTTTCTGTATTTGTCGCTCTATATGCATGTTTGTGTGTGTGATATGCTTACCTTGTTCTTTGGCAGCCACCTCTATCCTCATTAGGCTTGTGTGTGTGTGCGTGTGTGTGTGTGTGTGTGTGTGTGTGTGTGTGTGTGTGTGTGTGTGTGTGTGTGTGTGGGTGGGTGTGGGTGGGTGTGTGTGTGTGTTAGACTGAAGGAATATGGATTCTGTTGTTATCTCCCAATTTGCCATGGTGCTTGTTTCAGGCAGTCACTGGAAACAATGAAAATTTGTGAGCCAAACTTCAGGAAGTGTTATTGAAATAACATCAGTTTCGTTAAAGCCACAAATTGCAGCAGATTGCAACAACGTGCTTCATGCACCACCGACAGTGAGCATTCACACTGGGCACAGAGTTTGTTTTCTCTTGAAGGATAAAAATTAAATTAATTGAGAGGTGCGGGAGAGAGAGAGAAAGATGTTTCCCATAATTCATCCAATGACAAGCTCTCCTCTCAGGAAATGAAGTGATATTTAATTCAGAAAATTCACTCTAATGACGGAAGATGAAGGTGTGTGTGCTTATGAGGAGGGTGGTGTGTAAATGTACAGTTTAGTGACTCAGTATGACCTACCTCCTGACAGAACGTTTGTGTGTGTGTGAGAGAGAGAGAGAGAGAGAGAGACTTTGTCACTGTCTGGACCTTGCTCTACCATTTTCAGTGTTCATTTACTCTCTCTCTCTCTCTCTCTCTCTCTCTCTCTCTCTCTCTCTCTCTCTCTCTCTCTCTCTCTGTCCCTGTTAATGTCTGTGTGTTTAAATGAAAAATGTATTAATGATTGAATACGGCCGAGACACTGACAGTGCATTGACTGATGATAGAACGAACAAGCTCATTATTAAAGGTCTTATCACCTCTCAGCAGACGCAGTTACACACATACACACACACACACACACATACACACACAGACCTGACTTCTTGTTCAATGTCATATATGCATTTGTCATCATAATCAACATTTTGGCCTGACTTACCTTTTTAAAAGTTGTACAAGGGTCTCTGTAGGTCAAAGTTACCTAAAGTACCTCACGCACTGCTCCATAACATAAATACTACATAATGTCAAGAGAAAATCAAAGAACGGCAGAAAAAAAGAGGAAGAAACTCATTGAGTTATCGCTAAAAGAAGTCTAATAGATCAAGAAACATGAGCAGACACATATGATCAGACAGGTTGTAAACAAGACAAGTAAAGATAGATTTTCAAAACCTCTTAATTTAGAGGGAAAACAAAAGGCAGTGCACCTAAAATAACAATAACAACAGTAATAATAGAATACTCTGAGTTGAACCAGGAATCCGGTCTGTGAACTGTGACAAACGGAGGGTTTGGGTCATAATTGCATTTTTCCCCTTAACATGAATCTTGTTTCTTTTTAGCAATGTTGCTAAGTCCCCAGATCTTATCTGTTAACTTTGTGAGTACCATGTTATGAAGATAACAGAAAGAAAAACAAGACCTGAGCTTTAATAAATTGACTTTTTCTTTAATTACATGATGAAAAGACATTTGACATTATATAAAAATACACTTAATGTTAAAAATACTCACAAAGCAATAAAGAGTATAAAATTGGTTTGGCTGGTCTAAATGAAAACTTCATAACAACCTTTACTGATTTATTTACTCATTGTTATTATTTTTGCATCACAGTCTTCTTCCCCACTTTCAAGACAACTGAGAGTTCAGTGTGTGCATCTGCAAGATGCCAGAAATTTAAAAGACTTTTAAAAAGTTGATGCAGTGGCTTGATACTTAAATGTCCTGATAGTTATCACACCTGCTCAGTGTATGCCTTTGTAAGAGAGAGAGAGAGAGAGAGAGAGAGAGAGAGAGAGAGAGAGAGAGAGAGAGCTATAGCCTACAGATAGCAGAAAGATAATTAGCTAAATCTCCATGGGTGGTTGAGCCACCCTCAGCCCCTACGCTGGAAATAGTGTGTGTTCCCATCCATGCTGTCGATGGGACCAGCGGCAGTTAGGTAAGAGTCCCTTAACTGATTTAAATCAACTAATTAGAATCACTAACTATATAGTCTCAAGCACACACACATGCTGAGGTGATGGTGGCTAAATGACAGAGTGGTGGCAAGGCCAGCTGTGCTTCTCAAGGAGCTGGTTCATATTGTGTGTGTCTGTACTCTACTTATCGCCTGTCTTTGTGCTGATTTCCTTTCTGTTTTTGACTTGGATCCTTTTACTTTATCTTATTTTCCTCCTGCTCTCACACTTTTCTGATGTCATGTTACATCTGCCTGTGATATATTTCAGCAGGCGACATGGAAAGAGATCTCTAGGGTCACAAATGGATTTACCATTGTTACTCTTTGAAAAACATTTTATCCTCTGTTGAGACTCAGCAGCAGCAGCAGGCTTGGATTGATCCTTTTCATGATTCTGTTGCAGAACTTTTTTCATTGTGACTGTTTTACATTTATTATATTCATGTGTTGCTGAAAATCAAAGACAAGCTACATTTGATGTCTCTAAGGCAGAGAGATCTTCTGTGATTTGAAGTTATTCTAAACAGCTTTCTCCTTTATCCATTTTATCAATCCACTAGAGAAACTTGGCATGCTGAAATTAAATAATCAATTGGGCTTAGAACAACACTCTCAATTTCTCACTTTTAAGACACACCAAAGAGAAAGATCTACCAGAGGCACAGAGATTCATCCAGCACAGTATTCTGATAGCAGTTTAAAAATTTTAAAACTTTCAGCAAAACCATCTCAAGGTGTAAGGAAATAAGTCACGTGATACTTTTTTCACTGATATCAAATATAAAGGATATTTAGAAAAAGGACACACTACACTGAATCAAAAATAAAACACCCCTGATTAATACGTTAATTACATTTTCTGCAAAAATCCATCTGCTTTAGCAAATCAAATGCATAGCGATGTCCTCTGTCTTTTGCAGAGAAGACTTTGCTGTAATATGATCCTACATACTCTGTAAATCCTAGATGAGGCTTTAGCCAATTAAATTTGTTCACCTGGTACCTGTCACATCCAAGCTCATCAAGTGTTGTTCTTCTTCCTCTGCAACCTCCTCCCCTCTCTAGAGAGCCCTTCATTTGTAATTTATGCCTTTAATCATTCAGCTCTATGTGCAGAGTTAAGGGAGAGCGCTTGTTTCCTCCATCAGGGTGTCCCTCCAGTGTGGCACCGCTCCGGAACAGATGGTATCTGCGCTAATGGCCTACAATGCATACGCCGATGTGTGCGTGTGTGTGAAAAGAGAGAGGTGTACTTGGGTTTAATGTTTCCCCTACCTCAGCACTTGCACCAGGGTCACATTAAAGCCCATCGATCTCACACACACACACACTTGCGCTACACAGTGTGTTCCACCCTGGGGGCACGTGCTCTCTCCAAAGAGTGGTGGTTGCATCAGAAATAGGCCTAATGTGTATTTCACACAACACCCTTCACATTTTCTAAGTAGATTCTGGAATCCAAGAATGTGTGTGTCAGATCTGCTTTGTGACAACATTTAAAGGGGCTCCCCGTGTTTTAGGAAGATCAGACCATTTATTGTATACCGTAATAATAATAACCAGAACCAAAGTTATCCATATTCTCTGCTCTCATAATTCTCAAGGTACATACTGTGTGATATCAAATAATTATTGTAGTTTTATGTTGGTTACAGTTTAAATAAAATAAAAGTAAAAATACAAAAAAAAAAATACCCAAAATATTAACACCCTAGTAACATCTTCTGCACTGCATTCATGGAATTTAATAGGTTTTAGCCCAGGGACAACTTTTATTACTGAATGGTTAGACCACAACATTAAGGCTGGTTTACATAATGCTACCCAGCTATCACTGAAGACACAGTGCGTCATTAGTCATTCAGGGTGGCTTTATGCTGCATTCTCACCACGTTGTACTTGCAACAATTATCAATTGCTGACATGGAAATACATTCACATCAATGTCCAAGTCATGAATACGTCAAGGATACTCATTTTTCTCTAAGTTTTAATACCTGAGTTGTCTTTAAATAATTCTGAAATCCTTGCAAAGCAAACTAACGGTGCTTTATATCAACCAAAATGCACAACTGGAGGTAATTCAGTGCTAATGGATACAGTTCTAACTTCACCACATAGATTTTTTTTCAACACTCACATGATGACCTTGTCTCCCAGAAATTACATTTAAATACATCTAAAGTGCAATAGAAAATGTGGAGGTACTGTAATTACAACAGGATAATGTTTTCTTTTCAAAATATCTGGTTAAGGTTAGAGAAAGATTGTGATCTATCAATTTAAGTCAATCTTAAATGTGGAAATCTTTCCCATACCCCCAGATATGGATGCAGCATTACCCTCTGCTGTTTTTGCTTTCCACCATCCACTTTTCTTTAGCTGTGCACCATCTCAAAGTACAGAGTATATAATTCTCTCTGAATTTCAATCAAGCCTATCAGGTCCATGCTCCAGGTGATACCCCTCAATGCAAATTACAGATTTTCACCGCTGAACAGGTGGGGAGGAAAATGAGAGTCCTCTGGTTTATGTTGGCCTCTTGTGTTAACAACTCAGAGTGAAACAGAAGAGCTGATGATCTTCTCAAACACATCAGTGACTTTGTGTCTATGTTCTCATTATGCTAAAAAAGAGGCGGTTAACTGAACAAACTCAAAAACATTACTCACAGACAGTAAAAGCCTGTCACTCATTAGAGGGAGACAGCTGACTTCAGCTGACTCACATCTCAAACAGAAACTATCACAGCTTAGACATACATACATACAGACATACATACATACATACATGACAGCACAATCATATACGTATATGCTCTTTCTCTCTCTCACACACAGCGTCACAGGTTAAAACCTGCATGGCTGAGACATGCAGAGATTTGCACTTACACATCTACAGACATGCTCACACACCTACACAAGAGCATTTGCATTTCAGTGGGTACACTCTGTTGGCGTGCATTCATCCCCTAACTCAGAGCACATGT
This sequence comes from Toxotes jaculatrix, assembly GCF_017976425.1. NCBI lineage: Eukaryota > Metazoa > Chordata > Actinopteri > Toxotidae > Toxotes > Toxotes jaculatrix. The sequence goes on from NC_054403.1 coordinate 6,884,274, forward strand.
GCAGGCCCACTCAGCACACACACACACACACACACACACACACACACACACACTCTGACTCTGAAAGGGTTTGTTTTCAATGACATGTTAATTCTCTGTCCATTTAGAGGACATGAGTGATTCACAAATACACACATACACACACAAAAATTCTGTGAGAAGAAGATGTTCTTACCCACACACACCCACAAAAACACGCAGTCTTATACACACACAGTGAAAAGATTGTTGTTGTGCAGACAGTGCGCTAACTAGCTAGCTAAGATCTTAAAGAGGAATGAAATTGTCAGTATTTTAACACCCCTGCTCTGCCGTGTTGCTTTCATGATTCCTCAGTTTTTGCAGAAACAAAGGACTAAGGACTTGTTTACTGGTTTACATTAATCTGTTTAACATCAGAACTTCACTCAGTATTTGCTAATGGGACATTGTTGCATAATAAGAATCTGGCTATTTGCTTTGCATCAAACCAATGAAACTGTTTCCCCTCAGAGGTCCACCATCAGAGTGACCGACTCCAGTCATTCTGATTCTGAAGAACAAAAGAAAAAAAACACATGAAGTCAAATCAGAGTGGATTCTGGCAGGAATAAATTAGACTTGCTGTGAATAGGGCACGACATACAAGTTGAAATGTATCAGGACGTTATATAAATGTCTCCCGCTCCTCTGCTTCACCAGACATTTCATAATTTCCCAAAAGGTCAAATCAATTTGAGATACAGAATACAGTATCTGATTATGCACACTGAACAGCACTAAATGTGCACATTTTTCAATGTTGTTTTTAGAGAAGAAAAAGGCTGACACTGTAATTTAGTCCAAGCTGTCTGCTCAAATAATTTATTAAAGTATAGGATTGAGGTTCGTGTACAGTATTTCAGCTGTTTATTTCTATGGCTAGTTTATGCTACCAAGTGCAGGAAAGATGGTCTGCAAGCTGGCAAATGTTAATGTAATACAAGTTCCTGTTGAAGAAAAACAGCTTTGGAAGTGTTTTACCAGGAAGAAAATTCATCCACACTAAGATTTTTGTGTTTAGAAGACAACTCATGGACGGTTCCTTTAAAACATAAAGGTTTTCCTTTCTTTCTTTCTTTTCTCTTTTTTTTTATTAATCTGAACCACGACTGACCTGTTTTCATATTAATCAGTTGTGATGATATTAATATAGAACCACTGCGCTTACATCTTCTGCCTTTTTGAGTCTGAGTGCCCGTATGAGTTAATACTTTTATAATACATCTGAGGAAAACTCTCCCCCCTGTGTCAAAATAAAATGTCCATGGTGTCAAAGGTCAGATGAGAAAGAAAGTGTTGTGTAGTTTGACTAGACAGAAAGCAGCAAAAGGCCAAAATGAAGTGATCCTTAAAATGTTGAGGTCATTCCATTTGCAGTACAAAACCTTTAAGGCCACATCGCAGGAATAATTAACATCATGTTGAGCAGATGGGGATATAACTGTGAATATTGTTTAAAATTGTAAGAAATGTCCTTTTGTGTTCTGTTGTAAAAGAAATGTTTCCTCTGTTGTGAATTTTACTGTCTTGAGTGGAAAAAGGTTAAATTTGGTCTGGAACACAAGCTGTATTCATTCCATCTGTGGAGATAAAGACTGCAAACACAGTGTTTGTTTTGATTCTACTTGAAACACCTGGAGGGCTGAAATTATCAGATCGGGATGATTCAGATACCGTCAAAATGTTCTTAAATCACAGAAAAGTTAGTCTAAACTTTCTGGCACTCACGTAAGATCTGATGACACACATGCACACACACTCAGACACAACTTTAAATTCAAGAAGCTGCCAGATTTATATCCCCTGTAATGATAACAGTAGGAGATAACACACCAAAACAAACTTTGCCTACTCTGTCTGTGGTCTGTCTAGAGATTATTGCTCTGTCTGACCTAATGTGCTACTGCACTACCTTACTGGAAAAGTTCAAATCTTATTTGAAATACAAAGTGCAAACGAAGCAGCACTGCACTGAGACAGCTGCAGCTTTGTCTAAAAGTCTTTAGTTCGTCTGGTCTGTGTCCATCATTAACATGTAGATCACAGAAGTTCCATGTTTTTAACAGTAACATATATAATGATTTTTGCACTTCCAAATGGGGAATTTGTTGTGGGCAGTTGCTACATCTGACTGTCAAATTGTAAATATCGAATACACCCAATTGCAAGCGTGACCTTTCATGTGTTCCATCAATAAACGTTTGTTTTGTATTTTGCTGATATCAACAAAATACATGTGAAACCAAGACCTTTCCCTTCATTTTGGTGACTGGGCAGTAGTCCCTCCCCTCCAAAAGGTCCCTGTGTATGCGGGTAGACTTTCTAATAGCTCACAAACTGCCAAGGTTGCAAGCAACATTCATTGCTAGTATCAATAATACCATTTGGTTTGGGCATTTCTTATAATATTCTTGACATTTAGGGCTGAAATGATTTGTCAAATGATTGACTGGTCAGTCAACAGAAAATTAATTGGAAATTATTTGATTTACAATTAATTTGCTGCTTTCTTTTGGTTTTAGACTGTTAATCAGATAAAACAAGACATCAACTTGGACTTTACAAAAAATGTAAAGGAAATTATATTAAACACTCATTTTTGGACATGTATAGACAAAACACTTGATTAATCGATGAAAATGAACAAAACCATTAGATGCAGCCCTACAGACATTTAAACAAAGTCATCTATCTGACTTCTTGAGATGACTCAAGACACAGGAAATGTAAAGCCGGACAAATAAATATCCTGAATATAATTAACCACATATCAGATTCATTAAATCAGTAAAGGTGTTATGCATAATGTCAAACCCAGAGAAAATTATGACCCAATTGCCCAGTCAGTTTCCCTTGATTGTTTTTGTGCTACAGCCCATAACTCTGTTCTAATCAATCAATCTCCAGCAGTAGGCAGCTGGTTTTAGACACTTTTTTTGGCACCAGGTGGTGAACATAGAGGAGCATCTGGCAGCTCTCTCAGCCAGCAAGAGTTCTCTGGAGTTGGTGGTGACCAAAACAGAGCTTGTAGGGAGACGAAATTTAGCCTAGTTTCTAAAGTCTAATGCTAATGTCTGCTGTATGTGTCAACAGACAATTGTTTGCTAATGCATGCATTATAACAACTTTAGGTCAGTGTTGCATTTACGGTGTTGTTTATTGGACCCAAATGACCAAAAACATCTACTGATGCAGCTTTAGATTTATTCACTAAGGCCTAAAGCACAAATTTGACTGAGAGGTGTTTTCAGTTTCGCTTTCTATATCTGGAAGTCTCATTTTTTGAGGATTTATTCAGACATCACACAGTATGTGTAACTATAAAATCTCTATCTTGTTGATTGTTGCAAGCAAAAATTTAAGCTGCTGCTTTGCCTAATATTCATGGTTCCTCAGACATGGGAGAAAGTCAGCCATTGCCTCTAACCTAATAACACTTTCCCCACACACATGCAGACCAAGACAAAAACACACTTTCCACATCAGCAGCGTACTGTAATTTCCAAGACAAGCAACCATTATGAAAAGTTCAAAGATCTCAAATGCATGCTTGTGTGTGTGTGTATGTGTGTGTTTCTATGATGCTGTGTGCTAAAAGTAAACAGCAACCCCATCATTATCATCTATTCACCACACACCTTTTGATATTCAGATTTATATTCCGGTTAACACAGACCTCAAACACTCACAAGGTTGGCTTTTGTGAATTCATGGCATGTGATGTTGGTGCATCTGGTGTTGTGGCAGCTTTTTGGTAATTTTGTGCCTGATAGTGCTGCTGGAGAGACACTGTGTGAATCTAAAAGGACAATTTACCTCACAAACAGAAAAGAGTAAGGCAAACGTATGAGTAGGATCTGTTAGATGTGCGTCATTTGATGAAGACATGAATGTATGTTGGAGAGACGCACTGCACCACTACTTAATCACTATGACACTATTCCCACTGTGCCCCCTTCTCACTCTGACAGAGTCATGTTCACAATGAGTCACCAAAATACCAGGCAGGTGCAGGAAAATACACCTGTGGACACCCAACCTTAATGACTCGTAGCCATCTTAAAGCCATGAAAAGCCATGCAGTATGTTCTGTCATGTAATGAAAACTTAAAAACTGACAGCAAAAACTAAAAGTCTACACAAAGAAAGGAAAGGGAGGAGAGGCATAGCATGGGAATAGAGGACAGAACAGGAGAGTAGGTGAAAGGTTGTCTCATTAATCTTAAAAGGGAGCAGCTGAACCTTCAGAATGCAAATGAAACTATCAGTCTTATCAGAGAAACAGAAAGACGGATCGAATGGTAGGGGGATTGACAGTGTTAATGGAGAGAAAAGTTTAAAAAGCAAGGTGGAAAAGAAAAGGAAAGGAGAACTTAAGCTCCATTGAAACTCAGTAATTAAACAGTTTTAGGTGTTGAAGCACCTCCCAACTGTCCTCTCCTACATCTGATTTGATCACTTAGCTTTGTTTCAGTGGTTTTTAGTGTTACAATACCAGAAATATAATTACAAGCAAACCAATATTTAAACAGAGAATAGTTGGGGGATACTGACTCATCATCGAATGAACATATTGTAGCGTGCTGTCTCCATGAGTGTGCATTTTCAAAAGGACTGCACCCTTTTATTGAGTTGCTTCAGCACATCTCTCCTCCAAAAACATCTGACATTTAAATGACTTTTAAAAGGACCTTTTTCACATATTACAGCTCTGAAACCCTAGTGGCTGATCTCTGATATTTAATGAAAGATCAAAACAGATAGCAGTTTTCAAGTGGCATCATTTTCCCACTGACAGACATATTTGGGTTTGGCAGTGTGAATGAAATAAGACGATCGCCATTTTAACCTGTCTGAGCTACTTGCCTAACAAGCATTAGTGAGCTAACATACTCTCAGTGAAAATGCCTACATGCTAATGTTTAGCATGTAGAAAATATACTATGTTCATAATCTTAGTTTAGGATGTTAGCATGCTAACATTTGCTAGTTAGCACTGATCAATATGCACAGCTGAGGATGATGGGAATGTCACTTAGTTTTCAAAAATATACAAAATAATGGCTCAGTGAAGTCATTCGAATTCATCCTGAGGGGCCACAGCTTGCTTCTGGTGGTTGGGCCAGCACCTTGCATGGTAGCTTGCCGTCATCAGTGTGTGAGTGTGTGTGTGAATGGGTGAAAAGAGGCAAATTGTAAAGTGCTTTTTCTAAAAAGCGCGATCTAAATGCAGGTGATTTACCATTTAGGGATCCATTGTCTGGGGACCATGAATGTCTGCATCCAGATTTCATGGCAAGCCATCCAATAGATGTTGAGGTATTTCAGTCTGGACCAAAATCCTGGTCTGAGTGTAGTTCATTTCTGCCCTGTTTTAAGTCAAATTTTGAATTTATCTCATCAGTTTTGTTCTGTGACAGTGTAAGATCATCATTTAGGAGGACACACAGATGCAATGTATGAACCTAGACTACTACACAATCTGCTTCAGTGTCATTTTGTAAAATTATCAGTAGGCTATATGAGTATGGTCGTCAGAGGAATGTATTTGGAATTTGCATATACTCTCACACAGCTTTCAAAGAGGAATGAAAATACTGAAAAACATCAGTGGATTATTAGACACTTGGAGGTTGTGTGGGGAAAGGTGTTGGGCAGCAACGAGCATTGCTGATCAGATCAGGTGGAGGCAGAGACTCCTGTCTCCTGCTCATCAGAGTCCAAACTCACTCAGTCATCTTGTTTGTCTGCACAGAGAGAAAGAAATTATTCGGTGAGACAAGCTGTCCAATGAGCTGCCTCTGTGGCTGAGGCAGTGTCTCGTAGCTGTGACAGGTCTCTTTATATTTGGCTTTGTGATGCTGTAGGGCAGTGATCAATTGGCAGAGCAAAGGTCAGATCTCTACCCGGACTTTTCCCTCACAAAACAGTGTAGCTGTGTAGTTTTACAGCCACATCGGAAGTGTGTTTCTCAGGCTAACCCAACTCTCACTCTCCAGCTCTAGTACCTCTTGAACTGTGCACCTTACCCCCCCCCCCCCCCCCCCCCCCCCTCCCCCCTTGTATTTTGTTTTTTTTTCTCTTCATGTTGTTGTAATACTTTCCTTTTACATTTTGACTTGCACTAAACTTATTTAATTTAATCTTATTTTATTTTACTTTATTCTATTCTATGTTGTATATTTATTCATGTTGCACTGGAGAAGGAGATGCTTTCCATCTCGTTGTACATGTAAAAGATGTCCAATGACAATAAAAGGCATTCTATTCTATTCTAGTCTTCGTACCACCTCCTCAGTTGTGCTTATCCAAGAAGTAGTGCTACATAAAGTAGAGCCGGTGCTTCAGTTTTGTTTTGTTTTGATTGAAAAGAAGAGGACTTCCTTTTGACGTTTGAAGATTTCACTTGCCACAGTTAATAAATGAAATACTCAATCTAACTTTTCTCTTTCAAGAATTAAGATATGCTTTCGTTTTTTGTTTTTTTTTTCTTTTCAAGTCAGTCATACATATTAATAGTTGGACAGATAATATGAATGTTTCTCTGAATTGAGAAATAAAGTGTATTTTCTCCTTTACCTTTGTGGTTTTAGATACAAGATTTGTTTTATAAGAATGATGATCCAATATTATGATGCTGTGTCCACCTGAACCAAAGCTCATTAGTTTGAAACTCACTTACTTCTGATAATTAACCTTCCTCTCTGTATATCTTTCTCTCTCTGTTTCCAACAGCTCTCCAAACCACTCAGCCTCCCAAGGTCCTTTTTCCCCCAGAGAGGCAGGACACAGTGATAGAAATCACGCCTGGTAAGAACCAACACCCCCTCTCTACTTATTTATTCTTAAATTAAAGTGGTAATCCTTGAGGTCCTCTTTTTAAAAATGTCTCCACCTTTGGTGTGAAGTGTTCACTTTTGTGGTGTTTCTTCATGGCGCGGCATTTCTGAGCCCTACTGGGACACCGCTGTGGACACTTCAACTTTTGCCCTTTCACATCTGAGAGGGTCCGCTCACGTGCCACTCCAGCTTAACCTTCAGGCATAACTGAACCCTACAAGCTAAAGAATGTTATTTGATGCAAGGGTTTAACAGGAGAAATCTGCAGCGTAGGTTTTGATTCATTGCTCAACATTGCACGTCAACCCCTGATAGCAACATTGTAAGACTTAAAGAAAAATGTATTTTTTTTTATTTGTGAAACAAGTGACAGTGAAAAGGTCCACCTTCAGGCGTGTAGTGCAAAATTCAGGACCCTGTACATAAGCAGTCTCTGTGGGCCACCTTCCTCTCCTGAGCCATGTCTCTCACGCATCTTTTGAAATTCTTTACAACTAATTAATCCAGCAACCATGCACGTTAATCTATTGTGTAATATAAGTAATAATAATCTGTGATATGTGCTCAAGACTGCACAATGTGAAATGTCACCACATTTCAACCCTCTTTTCTCTACAAACTGTAGTTTATAATTACTTTGTGATACTTTTACTATGGTTTAATGAGATTTGCTTGGAGTATCATGAGCATTATTTTCTCCATATTTAAATATTTATCATTCCCAAGGTATAAGGCAGAGCCGAAAAATACCATCTTAGTTTTCTAACCCCTGCATCGAGAAAATGCTTGCTATACTGCATAATAAAACACAACTGAACAAGACTTCATTAAAGTCATGTTTTACTTGCAGAGACAAAGGGAATCCCAGTAAGCTCTATCTTACAACATTGCAGTCTGTACAGTTTCAGTGCTTTTACTCTAAACTCACAGTGTAGTGGTTCAAAAGCCTAACTTAAGCTGAAATCTATCTTTTAAATGAAATCAGCTCAGTTTGAATAGGCCAAAAATTACACTGCAGCCTACTGGTAGGCCTTTATCTAACATAATTTAATGAACTATAAGTGAAAAATACAATGCTGATGAGGATGGTGGTGGATCATGAGGCATTAATATTCCTCTCTTTTGAAAGCTGATGCAGGCTCAATTTTTCAGCTAGCATGAAGTCAGTGGTATCATATGAATTTTGAGCTTGCAACGAATCTGTCGATACCAAACATGGTCTGCTAGCTGGCTGAGAAAAAGGGCTAAATGTTGCTCCGAGGTTGAAAAGTCTTTACCATGAGCTCTGTGACACCTCAATGTAAAATCACTTCCTGTAATAACCTGAGTTAACCACTATTTCACGAGCTCACCTTGTCTCACGTCCTCGGCTACTAGGGACCTGCTGCTGCTCCACTCTCAGCGGCTGTAATGTTGATAAATATGTCATATGACATTGAAGCTTTGATGCTCATCAATTTATGATATTAATCAATTTATGTTACACAATGCAAATACGCTCCATGCTCGACTCCTGGCTGACTGCCTTCAAGGTTTACAGTGCAAGTGGCTTTACTACATGCATGTTTCAATTTGCTTCAAGGCCTCTTCACTCTCAACAATCTCCACCGGCATCAGAAACTTGTAGGAGAGAACAAAGGCAGTCCAGTCTGAGCAGTCACAGTTCTCCAGCTCCTTAGCCTTGACATTGTCGTTATATTTTTTTGGCCGGTGCATGTGGCGTGGATTACAAAGTTACACTAAAGTACTTTAAAGCACAGCTGTATTTCCACCTTGACCCTGTGCATGGAAGAGGTACCTCTTTTCTATCTGACAATGCAGCACAGATTTAGCTGATTTGATTTTCTGTTCATGATAATCCCAAAGGTGAAGCGCTTTTCTTGTCTCTCTGTCTCTTCTAGGGGGCTATCACTGGGAATTTTCCCCCATTTATTGATAAATGTATTATTGGCTCTGAAAGAGGTTTTCTTGTGCTTCTTGTGCTTATGGCATATAAAGTGCAGTTGAAGTTAGGCATCTAACATGGTTAAGTCTGTGTTGGTCAAGTCTTAGGGAATAATTGTTATATACAATTGGTTATATAAGAAGGTGAGTTAAAAAAAAAAATCAATTCACTATTTCTCCACCCAACACCCTGACCTCTAGACCCTTATGTTTTGCCTCACATAAAGAATACAGTATTTCCTGCTTTGGCATTGAGCGCTGACATTGGCTATAACCCTGAGGTACAGAATAGTTCAACATAAATACAATTCCTAGGGACACTGGACCAGCATCAGAGCCCTTCTCTGACTGCTTTGGATATGTTCCTTTACCATCAATTCTTTTGTAGTGATTATGTATGGGAAAGATTCCTTTGGAGCCCGTGGGTGTCACATGATCTGCAGTACTGACTGTGGCCAACATGCCAAAATCACCCCACCAGCTGGAGTGGTTCCTGCAGGCTTGATAAAGAGATACTTTACTGAACCCTGTAGGGACATTGTCTATATGTCCATGGGGAAGTCAGAGGTCAGGTTCAACTACAGAACAGCAGCCCTGGAGCTGGTAGGGATTTCGTGTCTTGGGTCAGACAGATGAAAGATGGTGTCTCTCTGAGCACCAGGCTGCTCTGCTGGCCTCCTGCTCTCTGCCTGTCTGCACTCTACCCATTCCAGTCCCACTGCATTTTTGTTCCTTTATCTCCTCTAGTTGGTGATTAACAGTGACTTATGAGCAGATATGTACGCAATCCAATTTACTTTGTAGTAAAGTATTTACAGAGTCTGCACAGGACTCACTGCAGCGCTGTGTTATCTACTGATGTGAACTGGCAGTCCGTCAAACCCGTGACATTTTCAAATTTAGTCTTTTCACTTTGATTCATCTTTACAGGCTGATTTTCAGATTGAGAGGAAAGGATGTTTGGATTGGCGACTGACATCAACCTCAAAAATGTAATTTTAGCTGCATCAGCACTAATATGAAGGCAAGAGGAAATGATGTTTCTGTGAGGGATGTGAACAAAAACAACCTATAAGCTGTTTGGACAACAACAAGAGCCGTCTGAAATCTAAGAAAGAAATAATGAGACAAGACTTTATAAACTGAAGGGACCTCATTATGATTTTCTTGTGTACTAAACAGTGTATGTTGTGTTCTGCTGTGGGCCTGGTTGACTTCTTTCCTTGCCAGCTGTGTGTGTGTGTGTGTGTGTGTGTGTGTGTGTGTGTGTGTGTGTGTGTGTGTGTGTGTGTGTGTGTGTGTGTGTTCAAGTTCATACGTGCATGTGTGTGTCCTGCTGTTCAGCGGCCTCTCTGACAATGTTAGCTCTGTGGGTAGAAATGTGTTTGGATCTGTGTTCAAGTGTGTGTGTGCGTGTGTGTGTGTGTTTCCATTAACTCCAGATTGATGTAGTAACAAATAGGCCCTAAGGCCTCTGTACACTGATTGCAGCAGGGACACCTTTTAATGGGCACCACAACCTCACCCCCGCTACTCACACCCACCACCACACACAGACGCGCGCACACACACACACACACACATATATAAACACTCACCTACAGCAATAAAGGCTGCATAGTAAGACACATATGCACAAATTGCACACACACCCACACACCCACACACACACACACACACACACACACACACACACACACACACACACACACAGTCACACAGTGTGACCCTGCGGTACATTTTTAATTATCATCTTGTTTTAACCTGAGGGAGGTTTACATCAGCAACCACAGTTACGTTGTTCATTTTCCTCTTTTCCTCCCTCTCCTCTGCCCATCTGTTCCTCCTCTCTCCTTTCACGCCCTTACTTTTTTCTTCTCCTCTTCACCCATTAATTCTTTCTTTCTCATTTAACTGTTGGTTCCTTGGCTTTCACTCTCTTTTCTCCTTTATTTTCATCACATTTTTTCCTTTCCCTCTCTGCCACCCTTCGTCCTTCCCCTCTGCTTTTCGTAGTAGTCCATAATGCTGCAGGTCATAAACATAATTCATTAAGCTCATTGTTATTATACTGATCTGGGCTACAAGCAATAGTCAGAAAAAGCTCCTAATTAAAGATTGATTCATAATTTAAATATAAATTTTTTTAAGTAAAAAGAAAAAAGAATGATGCTGATTGAGGAATCTTTTGCACATCCATCCTTTAAAACCCTTCATTGTCAGTACTGAGTAGGCATGTAATGCACGTGCAACATTATCAGTGCTATTAGCAGGTGAGAAAGTCTAAAAATGGCTTAGAAGCTTAGAATAAATACACTAATGTCAGATGCATTTATTAGAAGTCTCACCATTTTTTTAAGAAGCACTAACATAGGGTTTTGTGCTACAGGTCCACTCTTGGGTCAGTGTTCGTTCTGCCAGAATAAACACATTTGGAGTTCATATTTCTCGATAAATTTCCTGCCATTTTTGAACAAATTCACAATTTCTGAACGTTCATATGCACTGACTATTCAAGTCCTAGGTCTCCAAGTACTCCATCTACTCCTCTGTCCCCACCTTTCCCTCTTTATCACTTCAGCATGGTTCTTTTACAGGTAAATGTGTTTATGTGGGTGGAACAACTCTTATTACTGTACTGGTGTTACTTACTGATCTAGTAGGAATAGCACCAACTACAAGTCAGTTTTGAACCTCAAGTCCCTGAGCTCTTTCCATTGAGTGAACGCCAGGCTGAGGTTCACACTTGTTTTATCTCAATTTCTATCACTCTTCCTCTTCACCCTCTTTTCCTCCTCTAAAAGCAGGGCTCTTTTTCTTTTTCTGTGTAGAGTGTCCACAGTTACCCTGGTTGTTACTGTGTCCACCATTTCTGCTACCTAGAGTAAGCTACTGACAGCCACCTGGGAGAACAATAGCACCATCCTCTTACTGCCCTGTTGTGAGTGCACAATCACAGACTCACTTCCTTGGAAACCACCTAATTGAAAATCAAGTACATGCAAACACAAATATATGTGGAAATAGTAGACATATTTGTGTACACAGTGGACACACAGGTGCAAACACTCCCTCTAAATAAGAACAGAACCTTGCACTCATAGAAATGACGTTTAACTAAGTGATCTCTGAGTTAAGAGAAATAATAAAGTGATTAATGAATCATGAAAATAGTGATAGATCCATACAAACAGGGAAACATGCTCACAGATACTTTCTGTAACTCGCACACACAAAGTGGTATTAAGTGCCAGTGTGAGGTTGGCTGTGAAAGGCAGGGTAAGATAAGGAGGCAGGCTTTCTGTCTCTTTCTTCTCTCCTCTCTTGTCTCTCTTTCTCCGTCTGTCTCTGTCTTCTTCTTCCCCCATCGCATTTATCTCTCTACGTCTGTCTTCCTCTGTCCCTGTGAGGTGTCTGCCTCTATCTCACTTTCCTTCCATCTGTCTGCCTTCCCTCTGCCGCTCCCTATACTTCTAACTGTCCCTTTGTTTTTCTCTTTCAGCTCGTTCAGTCTTTTCATTCATGTGCTCGAAAACGGTGATGCGTCATGTCATTATTCCCTTTCAAACTGCCACAGAGAGATAACATGAGGTAGGAGGGGCACCGGATGAAATGAATGCAAGAAAGGTCTTTATATTTCAGATTTTCATTCATGGGAGAGACTCTGGATGTGTTTGCGGTTGTTAGTCATCCTCAGCCATGTAATTCAGAGCAGAATAATGCAACACAATAGCTCCAAAGTGTTAAATTATCCGCAACAATAATACACAACGATTTATTCATTTATTTTTGCTTGCCCAGTTAAGAGAGAGAAAAAAAACTTGTCTCTGTAATAAAACCTGAAGAGCTGGTGCTTAGAAAGGAATGGATATAAGTGAGAAGGTTAAAGATGGATTAAGGTGGAAAGAGAAACAATACCAAGTGAGTGGGGAGGAAAAACAATGGTGAAGAAAGAAAGGAGGAAAGGCAGGTAGGAAGGAAGGCTCAAGGGGATCAATGAAAGGAGGCCAGAGAGGATAAATAAGGGAAAGAAAGTAAATGCACGTAAACGTTGTTAAATGTTTTGTGAATAGTCCAACACACAAGCAAACAGGGCAAGCAAAAATAAACGAATAAATAACAAAAGAAATTGTATCCAAAAAAATGTTTCAACCTGTACAGTGTGTACAGTACGGTGCATGTACGGCACAGGTCATCAGACTGGATGTGTGGCTGCGCCCTGCTGCCGCCCACTCAACATATAGAACACTGACACTGTTAATGCACTTCTTTCTAAAAGCAACTTAAGAATCTAAAGTACTGGTCAAATAATAATATCATAGAATCAAAGGGTACATTAGGACACATCCACTGGACACCGTGAATGTCTGCACCAGATTTTGAGCCAATCTGTTTTGATGCAGAGATATTTCACTAGAGAAGTGTAAAGTCAGAGGTTGGAGCCACACATGGCTACAAAGTAATGAGAGGAGTAAGTAACAAATGCTGGATGGAAGAAAGAAAAGAGAAAAAATGAAAGGGAAGAAATAACTGGGGGAGCATGTAAGGGACAAAGGAGCAACCAAGGAAAAGAGAGAAGAAGGGAATGAGCAGAAATGAGGCATGACAGAGGATAGAAAGGCAGGGGGAACAAACAGAGGTAGGAAGGAATAAAGGAAACAATGAAGGAAATTAAAGGTAGCCTGAAGGTGGAGAAAGCAAGTAAACATAGAGAGCAAATAGAGAAGAAGAGAAAAAAATCGGTCACAAGAATTAAGTCTGGAAGAAAAGATGGGAAGGAAGAAATGTGGATTTAGCAGGGAAAGGGTGACAACAAGGAAGATGTAAGGAGGAAGGAAGGACGGAGACACGTGCACACACACTGGCCAATAAGACTGTTGTGTTTTGGGAGTGTCTGAGTTGCCTCTTTATCACTGTCAACACACATACACATTGTTTCAGTCTTCATCTGTCTCTATTCACTCACAACACACACACACACACACACACACCAGACTACATAATATAGTACAAGGTGTTTAGCCTTTCCATCAGTGTCATAATGTACAAACTCACACACACATATACACACACAAATCTCTCTGGGTGCCTTGAAATAAACAGGCTGTTGACAGACATGAGAGAGAAAACAGGGACACTGAAAGTTGAGAGGGAGGAGAAGGTGCATCAAAGGAATTGAGAGAATAATTGCAGGTGAGAGGAGGATCGATATGCGATGAAAGCACGATAAAGAATGGATTTTGTTCTTTCTTTTGCGCTCCCTTTCATTTGTCATCTGGCATCCTCATGAATATGGTAATCTGCTTTTGTTTGCAACCTTGATGGAGAAGGTGGGACTGATGGAGAGAGAGAGACTGGTGGGATGGAAGAGAAAGAGGAAAGGATGAGAAAAGTATTTGACAAAGGTGAGATGGTCACCTAAACATCTGCTTCACTGGGTTTTCACAGGAAAAAAAAAAAAAAAAAACAGCAGCAAGAGAAACCCCAGTTTGGAGAAGTGGGGCTTGAGGCTGCAAGGTCACTGGTTTAAGTCCCTGCACAGGCTAAGAAGATATTAGCAGGGAAATTGAACCATTCGTATTGCTGCCCCAGGTCAAGTACTGTTAACGTCGATGTAAGTGTTAGTGTGTGTGTAGAGCTCACTGTGTTTCTTGTTTCTTTCTCTTCTTGTTTTAGAGAAATATGGCAAACATGCAAAGAGACAGTCAGACACGAATATCAAAGACTTTAACAAAGACTCACGTCTTTGCTCTGTGACCCTTAAGAATGGATCAGAGTCCTCTGAGACACCCCATTTCCACCTGCACCGTAATAATGAAATGTTGAAAGAAAAATGTTCTCTTAAGACACCGCTATAAATAGTCAGAGTTACATTTTGGTCACTACAACAGGAATGTGAAATGAGTCTCTTGTCCACATTTTTTAGGCTACAGGTGCTGAGCAATTTAGATGGACACAGTATTACTTGTTAGTACTTGTTAGTAATTTCTTGATTTGCTCAGAATCCCTTGGAACAAGCAAAGTAAGATGTTTACTCTCAATTTCAGAGCATTGGTAAACAAGCTGTAAACACAACAAAGACATATTATCACCCTATAAATTTGATGACTGTTAATAGTTGCAGCTGTTTCAACTGGCTCTTTAGCTGCTAAACACTGGCAACACTACTTTCATCAGCTAGTTGAGAACTAGGAACCAGTGGGTTTATCTGAGCTAAACAGTGGCCTGCTGTTACTGGAAACAAGGTTGTTGACAGCAGTGAGACTAAACCAAAACAGTGAGCTGAAAGACACTAAAACGCTTGATGACACTTCATCTATATTGACTTATTTACTTTATTCACTCAGTCTCTCTCTGGTATTAAAATTAGGCTGGTTTGGTGATTTTTAACTTAAATGCGACAGCATAATTCACTTTTCATCGGCACTGCTTCACTTATAGGACCAAAAGAATTATGATTGTAATCAAGATTCTCTAAGAACTACACCTGCAGTACTGCCATGTTTACTTTAATTACACTGTTGCCCAGAAAGTTGGTATAAAATATATTTTACCTCCTCTCATGAAATGATTGTGACAATGTGACTTATTCTTGACAGATAAAATGTATATCTTCTGAAAACTTTATTGATCAATCTCCTCCAGTGTGATTACTGATGTGTATGAATAGGAATAAAAAGAGGAATGTGTCTGAAAACAAAATTATTGCAACTTTATGGGCAACAGTGTAGTTTGTTTTAGACTGTAAGTCACAAGTGATATGGAATATGTTACTATCAGTCAAAGAGCCTCAATGGTTTGGTCAAATGTCAAAGAACAATGGTCATCCATGGGGAAATTATCCAGGACTGATGTTTGAGCAAGACGCTGAATCAATATTTTAGCTGTTTTTAGTTATTTTATAATTTATTAAGCACAGTTTTGAACAGTGAACCTGTAACTCTAATGTTAGGAGATAGAGACATTATTTCAGAGCTTTTCTAAAGGAAATACTTTACAAAATCTGTTCACAATCAGAATCTATTTTTTTCCATAAATGAGTTCAGTAATTTTATCTATCCTGAACAAAAAAAAAAAAAAAAAAAAAGAATCCATGCTGTTTGGTACACTGTGATCTTCGTGTCTCCATCACTGTCTAATTATTTCTCCTGCTGTGTTTCCTCTCTCCCTCTCTCTTCTTCAAACTCTCATTCTCTCTGTGGGGTAAGGATCCTGCAGAGGCAGAATTGGATTTTTATTAAATTGAAATCCCCTTTGAAAATCTACCTAACCAAGACCACTATGTGTGTATATGTGTGTGTGTGTGTGTGTGTGTGTGTGTGTGTGTGTGTGTGTGTGTGTGTGTGTGTGTGTGTGTGTGTGTGTGTGTGAGGGAGAGAGAGACTGAAAAGATTAATGACTTGAGTGTGAGTGAGGCTGTATGAGGTTGGATTTCTGCCATGCAACACCTACACTACCTGGAGTGTCTGTGTTAGGCTTGACATATAATATGTAGCTAGTTTATATGTCAGAAGATATTAGATGATGTGGCTTCACGAAGTTTAGAGTTTTTTTTAATGATACTGGATTCTTGAGATTGCGTGTGTACACGCAATCTGGTTAAATCATATTGCTTCTTTGTGTTTTTCTTTCCCCCATGCTTTCCCTTTCAATACTTTTACCTAATTTCCCATAAGATTTCTGTATAACAGACACGTGAACTCCATCATAAAATGTCTGGATAGTCTTATTTGATACCATGATTTTAACCATCAAAATTGTAACACTTTCAGATGCCACCATAATCCACTATGCTAATTATGGTATCCATTTTTCCCCTAAAACCCTAATTTACACCATTATTACTATTATTGGCTCACAGAGTTTGGTGACATCATGTAAATCCCATTATAGCTCCAGCCAACCTCCAGGTCAAATCAGCCAGTTGAACTGAGAACACCTCTGTGGGTGTGCAGGGCCTTTTAAGGGGTGAATCTCTTCCTTTTGCACATCAAAATTCGTTTAGAGGTCTTGGCATTGTATAAAGCTTTTTGTGGCTCCAGAGAGACGTGTACAAGATCTGCTAAATGTCCTGAAGTGACATCAGTTGGAGTCAGTGTTATATGGAGCTGAAGACTACGAAAGATTGAGAATGAAAAACAACATCTGGGGCTGGGGAGTTAGAAAGAGGTGAGGTTACCAGACCTCTGTAGCTTCTCATCTCTGCTAATTTGACTGCTACTAGCACAACACACCTAAATGGCTGGTCAAACTGTCAACAGTCGAGTCACATCGGCTTTTGCTCCTTTCTGTTTCAAACTGTACGTCTTGAGTCCAAATAAGCACAATGATAAACGTGTGGAGAACTTTTAAATCTCTGTTGTACACTTGTTGTTTTCAGCCACAACCTCTGTCCTTCTTCAGCAGATGCCCAATTATCATATAAATAGTTTAGCTATTACAGAATTCTCTGTCACATGGTAACAAGTGGTTGCATATGTGTAGCTTTTGTATCAGCTCTCTGTTTAAAGGACTTGATCACATTTAGGTTCAACAAAATGAATGCAGAGAAGATAAAACTCTCCGTGGCTACACAGATGTTCTTGTCAAGCACAGCTGTCATATCTGATAACTCTCTATTCAGACAATGCTTGTTGTCAGCAGATGTGTGTTGTTGTAGACCTACCAGGTGCATCTGCTGTAGCTTTGTGTAGACATCTGAACACATTCTCTGTTGCATTCAGGACTGTAACATATTCTGATTATTTATGTGTAGTTACTCATTTGTATAATAAATAATCATTTCACCAGAGAGTTTCTCAGATTCAGAGACTTTCCTGACCTCCAGTGACTGATCATCATGACGCACTGACGGAGACACAATTATTTATTCATTTAGAAAAGCATTCATTTACAATGTGAGTTTTAATTCTTGAGAGAACTCCATCCTTTCCTAATTTAAATTACGTTAAGAATTCACTCTTGCTGTGGATTATGCATTTAGCTCAGAAAAACTGTGCTGACCTATAGTTAATTTTTTTTTTTAAAGTGCATGGTGCACATTAGAAATGTGAGTGTAACAGAGAAGATAAACAGATGAAAGTAGTCTTCAGTTCCCTAACAGCATCATTCTTTCTTTCTGGTTGTAGCAATATAGTCCTGTCTTCTGCTGTCTCCATACGTCTGTGCAGTCATTCATTATGAGCGTATGACTGTGCATTTGTTTGCGTGTGTATTCGGTCTCTATGGGCAGCCCTTT
Organism: Toxotes jaculatrix; assembly: GCF_017976425.1. Classification (NCBI taxonomy): domain Eukaryota; kingdom Metazoa; phylum Chordata; class Actinopteri; family Toxotidae; genus Toxotes; species Toxotes jaculatrix. The sequence continues at coordinate 6,902,317 of NC_054403.1, forward strand.
TTTTAACCCCACTTAACATTTTCACACCTTTAACAGCTGTGGGAGCAGGAGCAAGAGGAGAGAAGCCAAAGAGGAATCTTAAGTGGAATAGTTTGTTTCTATCACTTTTAGATGTGTAATGGAGGTTAAGAGGTCTCTAACGCACACTCTCCTGCTACAATAGGCAACACTACTCTTCTTAGTTGACTTAAAAAGGGGTTTTATGACCTCAAGACAGTGATACACAGCAAGTTTTTTGAACAACTTTGAAGGACAACAATGCTCATGGAGTTGCATGAATGAAAAAGGACAGTTCTAGTGTTGTTTCAGCTTAGGTCTCATTTTAATGGCCTTTTAATTGTCGGCCACAGTAAACTGCATCCACCACCTCTGTTGTAGAGGTTTGGGAAACACAACTCAGAAAAACCACCGGTTTCTCAAGGTAATGTTGCTCTGGACAGTGCTCTTTCTTCCTTTCCTTCACTGGTGAACCAGCCGTTTCTCTTAGACCATAGATGTCAAACCTGTTCCACAAAGGGCCGTGTGGCTGCAGGTTTTTGTTCAAACCAATGAAGAGCACACAGTTTGACCAATCAACTGTCTGAAGACTGAGATCAGTTGATTAAATGAGTCAAGTCTGGTGTGCTGCTGCTTGGTTGGAACAAAAACCTGCAGCCACATGGCCCTTTGTGGAACAGGTTTGACACCCCTGTCTTAGACTGTGTCTACAACTTATTAACTACTCTCCATGTATAAGATACACTAAGTAGTTTACGCAGTAGTGAGCAGTGAATTGAGATTTTGGACACTTACTAATCATGATCATTTTTGGATCATCACTGACGCAGTGTTAATTTTCGCTACATATAGTACACAGGGGGTGATTTCGGACGCAGCCTTAGTTTCATTGAATTTCCCTGGAAAGATAATAACATTAATGTGACAGTGACCCACAGCTGCACACATGCAAACAAACCAGAGAGTACACACGAATAAGCACCTATTTCTCTCAGAAGGAGATTCATATGCAGTTAGCTATGCACACCCAATCAAGGTGAGCACTGTGTTTACATTCTGCCACACTCAAAGACAAGGTGAAATTATTTATGATGCTGGGGCTGCAAGTATATTGGCGCTGCTTGCCTCTGGGAAAACAACTATATTGGGGCTGCCTGTTATTCCCAGATCCCCAACAACCAACCTGTTTTTTGCAGCAGGAGAACTGAATCATGTAGGAAACAATACCGTAGCCATCACATTAAAATGAAACACTTTCATGAAAATCTTAAAAACGTATTTCATCTGATCTGGCTATTTTAGACAGTAATATTGTTAAACTAACTAGAAAATTCCTGGAGGGAGTTTTGAATGTGCCCGCTGGTTGGCATTTGTACAAGTGAATGTGAGGGAGCAGTCATCCAGGAGCACCTGAAGTACTATGGGTGATATTATTTGTGGCACTGATAGTCCTACTAACACCTCAGGCAGTGGTATGGGTGATAATATGACCAGTACAAGCACTGATGGCAGTAAGTGTATCACAGAGGTTCACAGACACACAATCATGTTTGAATCACTGCATTACAGGGACTTTCATTCATATGATGGAGACTTATCCTGACCCTGAGCAGTGTCACAAATTTCTCTATGTTTTGATTTATAAATTGTCCCTGAAGGTTGCTAATTATGTGAAGTTAAAGAGATTTTTTGGGGACATTTTCAGGGACGGCATGTAGAGCGTTTCTGATGTCAGGCACTGAACATTCGGTGCTTTACACACCCACTATAAAATTTGAAACAAAAAAGCTTAAAACTTAAACTGCGGTTTTGAATGACTGAGACATGACACTTGAGCTGTGCTTGCACCAATGCCTATAAAATCCAAAGTATTTCTTTCCAGTCTACCTGCACTTGCCCAAATGGGAATGCAACAATAACTCTAACAGCCTGAAACCACATTCAAAATTCAAATTGTCCACTCACGTGTTGGCCTACAGCTGTCACAAACCACAGATGATGCCAGCAATTTGGGAACCAAATTAAATTTTCCATGCAATCCTTCTTTTCAGTGTACTTTGTTAACCGTTGGCCCTAAGCTGGAGAAGTAGAACAGTCTTGGATGTTTTGGGACCCTCGAGTAACAGCTATCAGTCAGCCATCACCTGCCACCCAGTTCTGTCATGAAACCCCCTCCCCCCTCAATGCACACACAGACTACCACCACTGAGACCAAAACTATTAGCACTCCTAACCTCTTGTGGGCTCACTTGTTTTTTCTTTCATCTATCCTTTATTTCACTTCTCCTCCTTATTCTTGTTTCTTTATTCAGCTCACAGCCCGACCACCCCAAAGGCTAAAACCATCTGCTCATTGCTATTGTCATTTTTATTCATCTTTTTCTGTCCTATTTCCACTGGTGGCTGGAGATTATTTACCTGTGTTGGACTACAAGCTTATAGGCACACAAGTAATATTTGTAATGTCTCTTCTGGCTTGAGTTACCAGCTCATTAGCTACACTTGCACCTAGCAGAGGAACATAGTGGAACATTTAGCAACTGAGGAGTCAAAACAGATTTCAAAGGATTGTGAATAGTGTTCTTAAATTTGTGAGGTGCCATGAAATCCAAATGAATGTTAATGTTGCTTTGTGTTGATTTGTGAATAGGAAACTGACTGTTAACATGTTACAACTTTATAATGGCATAAAATGTCAGTGTAATGTTTACAGCTTGTTCTACTGCCTCTGAGTGGCCACAAATAAAGACAAATGCAACTTTAAACTTAAAGCTATTATTTTGGTAGATAGCAATACACGACCTGGACATTTCAGCGACAGACAGTATGTATTTTGAAGTTTAAACAATTCACTGGTAAAACATTATCTTCATCCTCTTTTCTACCATAAAGCATTATAACAGATTACCTGCCAAGTCTGTCAGTGACAGATGTTGTAAAATGCAGTATTGAGTCTTGTCTAGGATAATATCCCCTCTGATGTGGTCTCATAAAGTTATGGTAATCAAGGAATCTGTTAAACTTAACATGCTATTGATTTACCTTTGTTAAAGAGACACTCAGTGCTACTTTGGAGAGGGTGTTTTTCCCAGACTGGGAGCAGACAGAAACTATATCAGCTCTGAATCTGTCAGTGACGTTGAATTGAAAACAAGCCCCTCATGACTGGTCATTTAATTAACCTCGTCAAGCATATCTGCTGTAATCTCCAATCTAATTTCATCTGTTAATTTAAAACTGTTCTTAACGAGGCCAGTCCCCCAGCCAATCAAATGTCAGGTATAGAAGCATAAAGGACTTGGTTAATTAGAGCTGTCAGGAAATGGCCAAATATGGACAAAGAGGGAGGCTGGATTTCCTTTTATTACTTTCCTGGGAGAGTTATTAATTCTGTGGGAATCACCTCAGGTGGTATGAATATGTGTGTGTGTGTGTGTGTGTGTTTTTTTTTGTGGATAAATCAAGAAGAGGTGGGGGAGTGATGGCTGAGAAGAGAGATAAAGTCAGATATGGAGAGACAGAACAAAGAAAGAGGGGAAAAAAAGGCTGAGAAAAATATTTAGTTTATTCAGAATAATCAAATATGTCTCTTTCCAACTTTGTGGCAGCTTCATTTCCTGTTAGACAGGAAATTGAGCCTTAGCATTTCCAGAAGTGATTCTCCATCTCATACTTATCAAATAATATTCAGTCTCTCATGCAGGATTGTATTGTCAAATTATATTGAAAATCTGCACAGGGCTCTCTGAGGATTTCATATCACTGTAAACATGTTAACTGTGGCTTCGCATCAATGAAAGAGAAAAGATTTATTGCGAAACTTTAAATCAGCATTTTAAATCAGGAGATCCTGTTGAACTTTAAGTGCTTTTCCTAATTTTTCCCAATATTTCACATAAGTTGTGAAAATATTCAGCTGCTGTGATGACTTGAAGCAGAACAGATTATGTCTGTACTGGACAGATGCCACATGTGATGGTGTGTCCAGCTTTGTATGTGTGTGCGCATGAATATTTCAATGTGTAAAAAGGAACGGACAGGCTCAAGTCCCATCAGGTCTGACCTGTGAAAAGACACACCTTAGAGGGTCACTGGTTGTCAGTGGTTTGTTTATTCTGAAACTGTATGTTTGGTGGATTCAAAGCCAAGCCAGAGTTTGGGCTCTGCACACACATACACAATTTGTAATCTGAAGTATTATCAGTAAACCATGCTTAAAATATCAAAGGAAAAGTTCTCATTCTGCAGAGAAGTTAGCTCTCAGACTGATATATTATTGTATGTCACATTATGAATTCTTTATTAAATGCTAACAACTCAGAGACATTTGAAACAAGATACTGGGCCCAAACAACGCACTGCTTTTTTTTATAAGCAGTCACAAGCTAAAAAAAAAAAAGGTTGGAAGCCATTGGTTTTATATTGTCTTTGTATTTTACAACCTTATCATGTTTTTTTATTTAAAATCTTTGTCTGCCAAATAACCAGCAACTGTTGTGTAGCAGCCAGATACATTTAGTAGAGTGAAAAATACAATATTTCTCTCTAAAATGTTGGGAAGTAGAAGTATAAAGTAAAAAAATATTAAGTGCCTCAAACTTGTACATTATTAAGTTAATGTAGATACTTTCCATAACTAGTGTACAACACAAAAGCGGCACAGCAATGTCCATTTGGCAAAAATGACAAAGGCAAAATATTTCAAGGAATAGTATTGAAATCCCCAGAGCTGCAGTTGGCTCAAAGAAAAGGATTTTGGAAGAGAGTCACTGCCCCTTTCACAGATTCTCTAATAATAGCAAAGATTCAAAATTAAAATGGAATAATTTGTTAGAGGCAGGATGTCTGTAAATAGACAAAATGAAAGAGTGAACAGCCTCCCAGGTTACAGCTGAGCTGCCCACTTACTGACACGTGGATACATATGTGTGTGTGTGTGTGTGTGTGTGTATGTGTGTGTGTGTGTAAGAGTGTGTGTATTTCTGTGGATAAATCAAGAAGAGTGTGTGTGTGTATGTGCATATGTGTGTGTGTTTGGCCCGAGAGTGTGAACGTGTACGTCTGTATCTGAGTATCTGGCCTTAGTGTGTGTGTGTGTGTGTGTGTGTGTGTGTGTGTGTGTGTGTGTGTGTGTGTGTGTGTGTGTGTGCTTGTGCACGTGTGTGAGGTACCATCTGTGTTTCCATGTGCAGCTGCGCTCCCTTGGAGCCCAAGACCCAAAACTCAGCTGTTACCAAGACAACAACATACACCCCATACCTGGTCCACACACACACACCCACACACACACACACACACACACACAGAGTATTCAAAACCACCTAGAGGTCTTACACTGTGCATACTTTTACATGACCAGATGGACAGATATCTATCATGGATTTCTGATGAAATGTGTGTGTGTGTGTGTGTGTGTGTGTGTGTGTGTGTGTGTGTGTGTGTGTGTGTGTGTGTGTGTGTGTGTGTGAGACAGAAACATGGAGAGACAAGCAGATGGACAGTCTATGTTTCGGTGTTAGATTTCTTTCCCCTCTACTTGAGTGTGTAGATATGAGGATGATTTTAGTCTTGACTGAACTTCCTGTTCGGTGGATCTCCTTCTTCACTGCCTTTAGTCATTTAATCAGCCACACATCTTGGAGCCAGCCACACAATGGAAGTATGTCCCATTGGTCAGGCTCAGGATAAGAATAGTACAGTTTCAGCTTTCAGGTAAAGGAAGCTGTTAGAGATAGCACTGATAGTGATGTATATATCATATCAGGATCAGTCTCATCTTGTTTTGTGTACATTTAGGTTGTAACCAAAGTGATGTGAAACTGGGGGAGTCATTTTTGGTATCCAGGATTCTACAGGAAAAATTCACATTGAATTTCTGCTCAGACACTGTTTGGTAATTGGCAGTTGGAGCACTTCCAAGACCTGGTCAGACATAATACTGCCTGAAGATGAGCAAGTGTGTTAGAAAATATCTGGATAAACAGTCTGAGGTACACCTGTGTACTTTAAAAATGTAAGGAGAGACGTGAACTACGACTCTCAGGGTGCAGCAGGAAACACTGTAGGTTATGTCTTAAATCACTTTTTATTTACTCTGCAGTTCACTATATTTACCGTGGGAGTTCCTACTCTCTGCTAACAATCTCACAATGTATTGCATCCCATTTGATAGACATGAAATTTGATTCATGTCCACAATCAATCAATCAATTTACCGTTCACTACAGAGTAAACGAATGACTATTTAAGGCCTAGTGAATGAGTGACCGAGCTGGTGACATCCAGTATCCAGTAGGACGTTTCTGCACAGAATGTGTGTCTTCATATGACAGCGAACATGCACACGCATGTTAATTTTTAGAATAAACAACTGACAGATGCAGAGGAATTCAGGAAACATAAAAAAACTGTTTGCATAAATGCACATGGGGATGCACAGATAAAGTGCAGACTCACTCGCACTACTGGACACTGTGCCCATTTTTATATTTGAAGAAGTATCCTGTTTTTTCTGCATCATTAATGTGCTAAGGCCAGTTATGTTCAGCAGCTCCTCTAAACTTTAAGCTGAGGTCAAGCCATGCAGTTGCATCAGCGTACTTAGGTAGGACACCATACACATTAACTGAGCACTTTATTAGGAACACCTTTACACCTGCTTACTCGTGGAATTATCCAATCAGCCAATTACGTGGCAGCAGTGCAGTGCATGAAATCAAGCAGACAGATGTCAGGAGCTTCAGTTAATGTTCACATCAAATATCAGAAAAAAATGTGATCTCAGTGACTTTGACCGCGGTGCGATTGTAGGTGCCAGACGACATTTTTTGCTGACAGTGAAGTCTTTTGATGGGAGAGGTCAGAGGAGAATGTCCAGACTGGTTGGTGGTGGTGTGATGGTGTGGGAAATGTTTTCTTGGTTCACTTTGGGCCTTAACACCAATCAGTCATGGTCTGAATGTCACAGTCTGAGTATTGTTGCTGACCATGTTCATCCCTTTAAAGCCACAGTTTACTATCTACTAATGGCTACTTCCAGCAGGATAATGCTCCACGTCACAAAGTAAAGTCGTCGGTTTCGTGAACATGACAGTGAGTTCAGTGAACTTCAGTGACCTCCCCAGCCTCCAGATCTGAATCCAGTAGAACACATCCTGTTGCGCCGTGGTACAACAGGAAGGAGACTGGCAGCTTGAATGTGCAGCTGGCAAATCTGCAGAAATGCAAAATACTTTATAGCAGTACTTCAGGTATTTCAATAGAAATTGTTGAAAAATTACTTTTACACGGTTGAATTAGACATTGTTAAAAAAGGTAAAATGATATTTCCGCTGTGTTTCACTCTGACCAGCAGGGGGTGCCATGGAGTTTTGTTGAATTATCCAGGACACTTGTGTTTCCCTGCTGAGGAACAGTGAAGACAAACCTTTCAAATGGGAATTTTGAGGGGGGTATGCATTCATTGATAAGGTGTAGCTTTTCTACTTGAACTGGCCCTCTCAGGCAGACCAAGGACAATGGACTTCTCCTCTGTTTGGTCATTGTGTTGAAATGCAGGTGATGTCCTGTAGGATTTTCTGGTGAGGAGGTATGTCTGAGAACACCACGGGAATCTCTGGGCTACCAACAGATTATTGCTGTTAACATGTCCCCCTGGGAATTTATGATGTTTCATTTTGATATCCCATTTGACATCCCGTTTACTCATATTGTAATATAGATTATTAAATCTGTCACCAGCAGCCCCATCCCTGAGCCTAGAAATGAGAATGGCTTTTTGCCGCATGTATTATACTTTGTGCCTGTCATATAAACAAATAAAATAAACAGTGTCACCTCAGTCTTCCCACCACCTTCCACATATATCTAGTGATCCCCTGGAGGTTCAGACCTCTAGGTTGAGAATCACTGTTATGTGACAGGAGTTTTAAGCAAAATTTGATAATTGGGTCCCCCAAATTAAAGCCAGAGTACACTCCGGAGCTAGAAGAGCTGTCTGGACTTATTAGGACCGCTGGTGTTTTTCCAGCCGTGTGCAGCTCTTGCAGAATGTTTTTAACTCAGCAGCACAGAAGCAATTTTTAAGTGGAAAGGATCAGTGCGTTGGTTAAGTCCATGTCACTGGAGCATGCTGCTGCCAGAATTAAACAATGTGCTTATGCAAGCCTTGTCTGGCTGCAGCTAGCTGTCAAAAGTAGCTAGGTTCTTCGCTGCAACAACAGATGGTACAAAAAGAGCAGCACACAGAAGGTGGACAGGGAGGCTGAGGCCTCATCCCACAACAGTGAACCTGTTATGCAATTAAAACATATAAACACTAAAATCAACCGTGTCTCATAACATGGTACTACTTTTCTATTGAGTCCCTTCAGGCTGCTGTGCTGACAGCTTGCATACAGTGATAGTGGGCTCCGTGTTCACGGTGATTGTTAAATCAGTGCATAAACCTTTGCATACATTTTCTGACATCAACTGTTCTGTGTTGAAGCAGGTAAGCAGCTCTTCTTCTGAGAGGATAGCAGGGAAAATATAGGCTGAACCAGGCACCAAAAAAAATGATGGCATATGAGGTGCTGCATGAGCCATCATCAGCACTGACAGCTCATTGTTGGGAATGCTGAAACACATTCACACATTCATATCCATACCCCCCACTCTAACCCCTGTAAAAAACAATGGTCTGAAATACAGTGAAAAACATGTCTTTCATAGAAATTGTTGTATTAAATCATAACCAAACTAGCAGTCTACAGGTAAAGCACAGTGGTACTTTGACTTAAATTCTGTCTTGTTCACCATCTTGGTTTAGCATGTTAGCATGTTAACATTTCCTAATTAGCTATAAACTCAGCAGAAACGTATGGGAATGTCATAGGCTTTGCAGGTATTTGATCATGGACAAACAGAAAGTTTGGACTGATGATGGTGCAAGAGGAAAAGTCAGGGGAACATCAGAGTCATTAGGATTCATCCTCCAGGGACCATGAATGTCTGTACAAATTTTCATGCCAGTCTATTTTTAGTTGATAAGATATTTCTGGACCAAAGTGGACTGACTGACCAACTGACAGACCTACAATGCCTTTCCAAATACTTAGTATGGCTAGAAATGGAAATCTGCCGACATTGACTGGCTTTCAATATATGTTGTAATAGTTGTGGTGGAATAGCTGCTGGTACCAGCTCACGAATAAACAAAAGTCATGTCCTTAGTTCACCTCCTTAGTTTTGATGTGTGTAGCCCTGCTCTGAGGACACAGTGGCTTTGCAGACAGACAAGTATTGTGGGTTTCTTATCTGATACAGTTCTGTACAGTCAGGCCTGTCAACCAGTGTGAAAGGCCCAAGTTCCCCAGTCCTCAGCACATGCTGTATTTTTCTCCTTCTAGGTCTTACTGTCCATATTTTTGGCTTATCCTTGTTTTACCTCCTCAAAACCTACTGTACCTCAACCATGAACTCCATTATCCTCCCCAAAGCAAGTCAATTACCTAATATTGTATAAACTGCTAAATTAATATCTCTCGTCTGTCTTTAACTACTTTGAATGAAATCAGTGTGTAACAATCGTTGATCTAGTGAGCTAATTAAAACCTATCCATCTGTACTGGAACACAGTGGCTCCACTGACTCCACTGGATTTCTAGGGAAAAGGGGCAATTGAATTCAATAAACTTTATTTAACGCTAATCTTGGTGATAAGTAGGCCAAGTTTTAATGAAGGGGCTGAATCACAGATGACATGAAATATAAAAATATATCACATCTAAGTCTGTAATTCTAAGTCTATTAACAGGGGTCCTTTTTTGTCATTCGTACTTGTCAAGTCAGCCAATGCAGGATCCTGTCTCTCTCTCTCTCTCTCTCTCTCTCTCTCTCTCTCTCTCTCTCTTTCTCTCTCTCTCTTTGTGTGTGTGTGTGTGTAAAACCAGTTTTCAGTGATTCATTTCCCTCATTAAGGATTGTCCTACTTCTTTCCTACAATCCTTCACCTGACTGCTATCTGCTCTTGCTGCTTCTCATTTCCTTTCCACATGCCGATAGTGCTTGATTTGTTACTCCAAAAAATTGTATTTTGTTTAATAATTTGTTTTTTATTTCCTGCGATTTCAAAGGTAATATGATTATTTAACCTGTAGACACTTCTCCAATATGTCATTTTAATGCAGACAAGATCTGGGTTTACCCGGTGTCCCAGTAAACACGCACTGTACATACACAAACATCCACGCAGAGACAGAGGTGGATAGACAGAGAGGGAAGATAGGATCATGGCTGCTTTCAGATGTGGCTGGGCTAGACTGGCACCTGTGATGCCACAACCACCACAGACAAGGAAGAAATGTTTTTTTAATTATTTTAAGACACCAGATTTTCTTTAAAAGTCTCTGTCGTCCAATGTGCATGTTATGTTATTATTTATGCTCACGTCATATCATTAAAATACTGTCTGCAGCAGTGGTGGAAGAAATCAGATTAAAAAAGTACCAATATGACAATGTAAAATGAATCCATTGGCAGTAAAATTCTTTAATTTAAAGTCTTACATGTCAGAAAAATGTGTCTAAAGCAAAAATACTCTTCATGCAGAAAAATGGAGACCATGAAGACCTTCAGGTTTCTGTGAACTACCATTTCCCAAGACCTGAAGTCAACTCCATTCTTAAAAAGGCTCATCAGAGGTTGTAATTTCTGTGGCAGCTGAAAGTGCGGCCTGCCCCAATAGGTGTTGTTGTAGCCAGTTCTACACTGTAATCTTCAACTCCATCTTGTGCACATCCATCATGATCTGGTTCCAACACAGGATCAAAGCTGGAACAGTGGAGAGGAAAAATGCTAGAAACACAAAGAATAAACTGGACACACTGTGACATAAGTTGTGTAAGAAGGAAAAATAGTCCAAAATAAAACATGGACAGGACATCCATAATTGAAAGTCAAACCAACACCTGCCCCTCAGTACAAAAGTGACAGACTGTCTGTGATGCCAAAGCACTGATGAACAGTCCCCTGAAAAATGTTAGAATCATACAGGGATATGAAAAACCATGTTCAAGATATCTGAACATGATTAGAACCAGGATAAAAGACACAGGGACCAGTGTGCATGGTATCTGCAAAGGTAACTGACATAAGTTATTTAAAATAATAAAATATGATAAAATTATTCTAATTGGCGTAAAATTAGAGGGCTGGGAAGGAGAGACTGAGAGTTAGCACGAGACCAAAAAAAGCAGAAAGACAACGAGGGGGTGAAGGGAGAAGGAAAGAGCAAGACTGAGGAGACACAGATGGTGACTAATAACAAAGAGGAAAAGAAACCTGACCCACAGAGGGGAAAAAGAGGCATGGAGAAAAGACAGGGAGACATGGTGAGATGTGAGAGAATCTGTTTTAGTGAGTAGAAATGAAGAGCTAGGAGAGAACAGGTAAACCAGACTAATGATGGGAATAGTTGCTACGATAGTTACAGAGGAAGAAGAAGGAAAGAAGTCAGACTGTCTGTGCCTCTACGAACTTCCCACCATCCTCTGTCCCTCCCACTCATTGTTCATATATCAGAAACATCACTCACTCAGAGCACTAAGAGTCAGTCGTGCACATTAGTCATGGCACTGTTGGTTAAGTTTTGTCCTTCACTGATCACTGTGAAATTCATTTCTTTACACTTTGAATGTTAATTTCACAGAATTAATTTTTGAATAGTAATTTGGCAGAAAATGAGTTGAGGTGTTTTTCAAACACTGTATAGAATAAGAATGTTGGATGTTGAGATTTGGTGCTGATTGCATTTTGTTTTAAGAAATAAACAAACGTTCATTAAATATTTGTTTTCCAAAGCTCTTGTTGAATATCTGCCAAAGAAAATTCTTTAAAATGATTCAATCAGTTTGAATCCAATTATATATTCTATGAAAGAAATACCTGCTTTATACAACATTACCACTATGTATCAGCAAATAACAAATTTCAATCAGTTTATTTTTATTCTGTTTTTTGGCTTGAATAATTACAAAAGCTCTGAGATTGTGGAGTGACTGACAGAGCTTATCAAATGATCCAACATGATCACATTAAATTTAATCAAACTTATTGTTACATATATAGATGCAAAAGTGCAGTATGGGATTCTTACAACATTATATATCTTGATGACATCATATGATATTAAGTCAGTCAAACAATATGACTGTATGAAAACGGCATAGCTGTTCAGCACAGTAGCCTGTTTACACATCCAGCAGACACGGGGCAACATTAGCAGTCATTAGGACTCGTGTTTCTGGTTCACATATTAATGTAAATATGATATTCACTTTACTTTTAGCTCTGTTTGCATCTCCACCAAGTACCAAAGGAATTATCCAGCACTGTAGATACAAAACGCTTCATTATTTTCACCAGTTAGTGGCAAAATTTCTCCATCTGCCATTTGATGCTCGACAGGTAGTGTGTAGTGGATATATCACAGCTCTGAAAACAGCTGCCCGCTGCTGTATAGAAGGACGAGAGCGGTGAGAGTGAATCAAAACAGTAACGTTATGGACCGTAAAACCAAAATGTGTAACTTTGGTCATTTATGTATATATGCAGATGGCTGTGAGGAAGATTTACTTTCAGAATCAAGAATCTTGTTTCTTGCTATTTGTTTCCTTCATTGTTTAATTCTGATAAGGACAAATATAGAAACCTGCTGAGTGATTTTTTTTTTTTGCAGTGTGAATGTGGTCTGGCCCAGCCACAGGGAACCTCAGAACCTCAGAATACAAGGCTGTAGAGGCAGAGGGAAACAGATGTTGACGTCTGATAACCAGCAGTTCCTCATGCTTGGGTAGCAGCATTAGAAAATGAACTAAGGGCAGAGCACAGTCTGGATTGATGCTCACATTCAGCTGCTTCTTTATGTGCATGTACGTGTTATGAATGTGTGAGAGACTACATTAAAGAGCACAGACAAGTTTCTCAGGCTGAACTAAAGTTACAAAGACTGGAATCAGAGCCTCTCTGACTGTTGTCATGTGACTTTTGTTCACAAACTCGCTTGTGATTGGGCAGTTTTTCAAGTCATGTTCACACCAGCATCTAGGTGTGATCACACTACCTTGAGAAAGCTCCATCAATCGCCTGTACCTGTAAGTCTTTCTTTGATGCCAACGACGACAACACAGCACCAACCGTTCAGTGGTGTTCTTACACCCCACTGCTTTAGCCACAAACAGAAATGATGACTTGACTTGCTGCATGATTTGCAGACTGGATTTCAGGGCTCGTGTTCCTATTGCTGTAGATCAACACACACACACACACACACACACACACACACACACACACACACACACACACACACACACACACAGTCACTTACACCAACCTACATACACCCTCATGCCACACAATTCCAAACAAAGTTGATGATTTTAATCACCATAACATGCTGAGAACACAAACACACCCTCGGGGCGCTAATCAATTACAGCAGAGCACACGTACACACACACAAAGACACACGCAGTCAAGCTAAACTAATATCACTCTAATCCAGGTTTTTTTTTCTTTTGCTGGTTTCTGCTGTTTGTGTGTGTGTGTTTGAGTGTGTGGACTACAGAATGCAGCCTGCCTCAGCACAAAGGCAAACACTTCACACCATGAGAACCCATCAACACACACATGCAGAATGTATGAGGCTTTGCAGACCACTTTGTCTCTTGGCTTGTTAGACTTTGTAGTTCTGAGACAGACAGAAGTCAAAGCCGTTTACATCACTCAGAGTGAATGATGCAATAGAACCAAACATAAAGCAATCATCTGACATTTCCATATGAAACAGTTGCATTTTGCCATTACCAACTTATAAAACTCAGTGTTTGCTCAACCTAAACCGTTTGTGAAATGTTTTACTGCTCTAAACCTTTGAAAGTTCTTTTGAAAATGCTCGTTGCAGGGATTACCTTATACATGGACAAGGACAAAACATGCACAGAAGCACCTGCATTTCCTGCTCACTCTGCGTAAAAGTAGCTACTGTAAATGCCTGAGATGTAAATATGTTTAGTGTTAGCATTCAGTTCAAGTGCTTGTCTGACAACAAACACGAGATGCACACACAACCTTAGCATTCAGTGGTGGTCCTTGACTGTGCTGATAGAGCTATCATTATGATAATACTGAGGTCTATCATAATTATCTGCTAATTGACTGCCTGACGAGGTGGCGCTCATTAGAATGCTCATTAATACTCCATCATCACCATTGATAGCTGTAATCACAGAGTGGTGGTTTCAAGGTCTTACAGGAGGGTGTGTGAGAGCATGTGTGGATACAGTCACACATTTATGTGATTAAGAATGTGTGTGTTGCTAGTATTAGTTGCTAGTAATAGTCGATATTTTCTTCAAGCAGCACTTTATTATAAGTGTAGCATCACAGAACCTGTTGCATTCAGCAACAGGTTTCAACACATAAGTAAAACAATAGCTTATAGAAAAGCTAATTTTAGGCTATGTAGTCCATTCACCTGGCCTCTGGAATTACATCCAAGTGTGATTCCACACTTCGCTTCTTACGCACAGTGCCAACATTCAGTGCTAATGCAGGAGGCAGCGTGCCCGAGGTGAAAGTGTAGATACCTGAATTCATTATACTGCATATTTTCTTTTGGTCCTCCTCTGTATGTGTAGTCTTAAAGGGTGATTTAGCATTGACTCACATTGTTGCACACTGTTACACACTGTGGATGTTTAGCATGTTGCATTCCTGCCACACAAAAATCACAGATGCAACAAAAAACAAATTTAGCAGCTGATGGGAAAAAAACAACAGTGACATGACGAACTGAGGTGTGTGCAGCAGTGAAAACCCCCGGAAACCCAGTCTATTCTTCTAACAGTCCATTCTACATCTCTATTATGTATGGATGCATTCCTCCAAATCACATCACAGTATATTTTACTTTTCGATCCTCTGTATGTCCAGTACATATGGCAGTATTGACAATAAAGCTGACTTTGACTTTGCCTTTTGACTTTGACCAAAACCAAAACCCCTAACCCCTAACTCGTGCATATAGATTTGGGTTTATTTGCAGTAGTTAGTGCTAATTTTCCTGCTGTGATCACCACTGCAATAAAGGTGAATAGAATTTCATTTGTATTGCTTGTGGCATTGAAGTCATTATTTTATACCAAGGGCATAAAAGTCTGCAGCAAAAGTCTGAGCAGTGCAGATCTGAAAATTTAGGGAAATAATCTGCTTGGCTAAACATCACTCTGGGTCAGAGGAGAAAGCTGTGTATGTGTATGTGTATGTGTGTGTGCGTGTGTGTGTGTATATATATTTTGTGTGAACTGACCATTTAAGCAGTAATTTTCTGCTTCACTGTTAGTTTCTCTCCACAAATTGAAATTCTGATGAAATTGGATTAGTCTTACATGATAAAGAGCAGGTTTGGACACTGCTTTTTTCACTCCTTCTGCCTCCAGCCTTTAATTATTTTTTCCAAATTCAAGGGGCTCCTATCAGGCACCCTCAGGCGCACCTATAGTATCTGTCTATATTGGTTCCTTAAGGTGGCAGCAGGCTTCACACTGTACCTGCAGGCATTTGTGCAGCAATAAGAAATTAACTGTAATACTTACTATAACACGCCAGCTTTCTTTATCCACTGCCTCTTCTTTTCTCAGTGTGTAATATTACAGGTTTTACTATATGCCAGTTTTAATTCTTCCATGGTATGAGATTTAAAGCATGTTTTCCCCTTAGTCTGAACCGCAGTACATGATCCAGCTACTTCATTGTGTTGTAGTTTGTATTATAACAGTGTTGTGTTGTGTGTTGCAGGTATGCCTCTCAGTCTGGACTGCAAGGCCTTTTTTGGCTACAGTGGAGAAAACAGAAGGCCCATCATCTACTGGATGAAAGGGGAGAAGTTTGTCGAAGAACTAGCCGGACACATTAAAGAAAGTGAAGTCAGGTAAATGCACCAGCACCTATGTTAAATACTGAATCACTCACATGTACAGTCTGTAGCCCTAATCATTCATCAAAATCAACCCAAGTTCAGTAAATGCTAAATACATATGATTGTACCTAATATTAATTTTGCCGAGTTGCCTTTTCCCCACTCCTGTGAAACACTGTAAGAGAGTATCAATTACACCCTCTCAAGTTTACAGGTTTCTACTGTTAATTAATTTCTGAAAAGACTCGACTCCAGCTACACTCCTCACACTGTCAGCATCTAATTTGCTCTCTTATGATTTATGACTCTTTGATGGCTCTCTGACAGCTTCCCTCTCAACTCTCCTAGAAAATTATGAATACTAATAATAAAGTTAAATTGAATTCATTTTCTCCCCTATTGGGACCAATTACATTGGTCTGTATTGGGAAAACCCTGATTGTCTGTGGGGCGTCAAACATCATTAGAACAACCTGCCGGATCACCCTGGAAACCATCAGAACACACACACACACTTGCGCGCACACACACACACACACTCACGCGCGCGCGCGCACACACACACACACACACACGCAAAGTACTTGAGGATGTTACTTTAAAATGTGGCCATAAGAGATACGTGCTATTGCATTAAAACTGTTCATTTTCATTTATATCACTGTACCTCAGAGTGTTCACAAACCTCTGTGTGAGAACAGCACAGAGCTGATGTATCAGAATGGGCTCAATGATTCTGCTGTTGTCAATTTGTCAGCACTTTTTTAAGTCTGCCAAACTGCTTTTTTTGGCAGAGGGAAAGTTCATAAACACAGTGTTTTTTTAAAGGGCATCAGCTGATACACCAAAGGAACCACTAACCTGGCACCCAGACAAGGATTTACGACCACAACAATCTTAAAAAACATATGGTTTTATTCATTGCTGTGATACCTTTGCCTCTGTAGAGGCTTTATAGGTGCTCTGTGAAGGGGGTGGAGATGGGCTGAGGTATCCAGGATTAGAGCACATAAATAGAAGCTAACTTGAAAACTCCATTTACCAATGTCCTGCAGCCACTAAATGGAATATGTAATTATGCACTGACTCCAGTTGCAAACTCAGCAAGCAACACTCTGTTCTGTGGATGTACGGTACATGATCTACTGTACATTGCAGGGTTACATATTAAAGGAAAACAACAGCTTATTACAGTCTGGGTTTTATTTTCTTAGTTCTGTCTCAGGGTTTGTAACCCTGCTCACCAATCAAATCCATCCAAAATCAAACAGGCTCTAAACAACTACAGTTTTGTGTGTGAGTGCACCCAGAATGTTACCAATAACAATCCCTCATTACATAAGAAAACCAGAAGTATGCACATCTACAGAAACTACAGTAGGTCAAAGCTGAACCAGGAAATCAAGCTGTAAGCTCAAGCCTTTTTTTTCCCTCCTAAACCTGACTAACTTTTTTTTCAACCTGTATGATGCTCTGACCGTGAACACACAAGTCCCTAATCTGAGGGAACAAATTATGCAGTTTTAGGGAACGAAATACTCATTAAGTATGAATGAGAAATCAGAAATTCTCCTTACTGTCACTTCCTGGGCTATGTCAAATAACTTTGATAAAACAGCATATTTTTAATGATTAAACAGTGTATTATGTAATGAAAAGTTAAATAACTATCGTAAAGAAATATTACCATAACCCAAAATTGTTAAATTACATGGTCTGGAAGCAAAACCCTGTTTAGTTTTTCATAAATGCTGATTTACTGACAGCAGCAGTTTGGAAAGTTTGGAAAAAATCCAAACTTGGGTGGGTTTATGCATCATCCATGCTGACAACGCTGTGGATTTCACTGTTTTTTTCCCCCTTTTTTTATGTTACTGTTCTACTGCAGCCTTCTAACTTTTGAGCTATACTATCCTTCAGTCACTTGTCAAAAGTTATAGTGCTATAACATGAGATACAGTTGCAGTGCTTTTTTTTTTTTTTTTGCAGTTTTAATCATCAGCATTAACTCCCTCACTCTGATCTGGGAGCGGTAATAAACCTTAATGTTAGAAAACATTGGAAAGTAAACTTTATACAAAATGTACTCTCCTACCCAAAGAGCTGTCACATTTTATGTCATCAGCTCAGCCCACCAATAATAATGTGAATATTTATTCCTCCCTAAAGGGAAATGCTTTTGCATCCATATTCTCGCACCCTCTCCACTCAGAGGTCAGAGGTGCAGGTTCAGCTTCACAACACCAGCCCTGAAGCTGGCAGGCTTTACTTTAGGGATGCTTCAGCACAAGGGCTGCCTGCTGACCAGGGCTTAAAACCAGATTCTCTACTTAAAGGATGGTCTCTGTAACTGCTAACCGACTTATTGGCCTCTGAGAATGCTCACTGCCAGGAAAATGGTGCGGCAGATAAAGAGAGCAGGAGCGTGCATGAGTTTTAGTGTTTAAACTTGAAACTAATCATGCCCTGTGGTATTAAATTAACCTTTGCCTGATGAGTTCTCAGTCTTTCAGTGAAGTCCTCTGGCCAGCTCTGATCCAATCACATCGTTATTCCAAATTCAGCAATCACACTACAGCAGACAGACTCCTGCTGCGATGCACATTAATCTGTTCATATTTAGCTCCCTCCACGAATCCTGCTGCAGCACTGGCCTGTGGACTCTGTGTGTCCGTTTCTGTTTGCACAGTATCCAATACCATCTTGTGGCCTTCATGATAATGTGAATATCTGCAATTACCAAGACTTGTTCCCCTGCAGTATGTGAGAGAACTGTTGACACTCTCGCCTCATTGTTATGACACCACCTAGGGAGAGTGACCATCTGTGAATATGTGTTACAGACAGAAAACCTACCTCTGTCTTCAATAGATGAAAGTACAGCACGGAAATATATCATGGATTTAAGTGTTTTTTTTTTTAGTCAAATTATGTCCAAACCCACCACTGACATGATAAATATCATCGGTTTTACTGCAGTTGTTGGCATAGCTTCACTGCAGTCCAGCTTCTTCTGCAGCTCAGCTATGATAGTTCATGGTTCGTTCATGTGCAATGAATTTGTAATTATAATATTTCCACTTGGGCCAGTGCTTGCTTCATATTTTCACTTGAAGGCAGCACTGTCCCATATGTCTAGTGATGTGGAGAGGCTTCTTTACCTGCTTAAAATTCACATCAGCTGCCCAATCCAACTGCTGCTGGAGCCTCACTGTTTTAATGTTTTTTAAACAGAGCTTGTATCTGTATCAGTGACGATTATTAGTTGCTAATGTGTCCTCTTTTTCCATTATCTAAAAGTGCCATTAGTTTTCCATGGGGTGTTTTAGTCACCTAAATGTTGTTTCAGAGGCAGTTTCACCGTGACAAATAAAGAGGGGGGAGAAAAAATGCTTTCTTTAAAAAAAGTACTTAATGACAAAAATAACAATTTTTTTGACAGTGTTTTTAAAGATATCCAGACACTTGGAGGAAATAGAACAATTGGCAAAAAGAAGTTGCACACAAAAACAGAGCAGCTGTAAAAACACAGTTTTAAAGGTAGATTGGGCAAAAGGAACAAATACAGTCAAGGATAAAATGATAAAAAAAACATATTTGCATTTAAAAGCATCATTGACAGAGCAGAGTATAAGTTAAAATCAACTTTAGAAAGGCCAGTTTTGCAGGATTTTTGTAAAACTGTGGAGTGTGCAGAACAACTGATTGGGAGAAAGTTCCAGAGTGTGGGGGCAGATATGGAGAAGGCTCTGTCACCCCTGGTTTGGTGTTTGGTCCGCTCGGGGATTGGAAAGACTGTTTGAATCAACTGAGCAGAGTGTGATGGTGTGGAGGGCTGATGAGGAGGATCTTAACCTGGATGGAGTCGGGGATGGAGAGCCAGTGACAGAGACGCAGAATGGGTATGAAGAGAGTTTTGGACATACTGGAGTTTACTGAGAAGTTTGTTAGGATTTGCTAATGAAAATGCTGATGATGATGATGGAGTCTGGATATGATAGAAGCGCTGCTTAAGATGACTGAGAAGGTGGATGGTGGATGGCATTTTCTAGATGAAAGAAGGCTGTTCTGACTGTATGGTTGATGTGGTGTCCAGATGAAATTGTTGAGTCAAAGATGACTTTGAGGTTTCTGATCTGGGAGGAGGGCAGAAGAGTAAACTTTTACTTTCAAGTTTGTGAGGGTACAGTGAGCTGTGAATGTAATCGGTGGGTATGTAAAATTGTATGTCATCATCCAGAAGCTGAGACTGTCATTGGATGAGGTTACCTAGAAGAAGTAAGCAGAGGATGAAGAGGAGGAGGCCAATCACTGAACCCTGGGAATGCACAGTCTAGGAGTCACAAATGCTGATGCATCTCTGTCCAAAATATAATTTGAACAAGCAACGTTTCCAGGCAAGACAGGCTGGAGTGATTGATGTGTCAAATACTGCACTGAGGTCAAGAAGAACGAGGATCCTAAGATGGCAGGAGTCAGGAGGTCAGCGGTAACTTTGAAGAGTGCTGTTTCAGTACCATGTGCGCAGGAACTGGATTGAAACTTTCTGTCATTAAGTCATTAGAGGTGAAGGAGGAGATGAAAGGAAGGTCGGAAATCACTCAGAAGTTACTGGGTGGATTTGGGTTTAGCCAAGATTTAT
Source organism: Toxotes jaculatrix (assembly GCF_017976425.1). Classification (NCBI taxonomy): domain Eukaryota; kingdom Metazoa; phylum Chordata; class Actinopteri; family Toxotidae; genus Toxotes; species Toxotes jaculatrix. The sequence continues at coordinate 6,922,914 of NC_054403.1, forward strand.
TTAAGATAGGGGTCAAAGAGGCAAGTCTGAGGGCAGGGAGCAGAGGGAAGACCTTATCTGTTGGAGTGATGAGAGGACAGATGGTTAGAAAGCAGGCCTTTATAAGGCTGGAATGGTTGGGGTTCTGGGGCCTGGTGGTAATTTTCATTCCGGTCATGATGTGAGAAAGGTCAGAGGGGGAGACTGGAGAGACATGGCTGAAAGGCTGAGTTGTAAGAAGGTAAAGTTCGAGTGGACGTGGCTGTGGATAGGTTGTTATAGATGGAGCTCATTTTGGTTCGAAAGAATGGAAGGAAGGTGTTACCTTGACCAGCTGTAAAGTGCCAGGAGATGTTGCCTGTGGGGTTTAAAAGTTTGTTTACTGTAGTGAACAGGGCTTTGGGACTGTTGGAACCACACTGAATGACTTCTGAATTGTAAGTCAGGGCTGCGCTTAAAGTGTCATCTTTAAAGATTCATATCTTCATTAGGAAACAACACAATTTGGGCTGAGGGCTACAAACAAGGTAGGGAAGTCAGAAAGAATTGAGAGAAAGACCTTCATACTGTTGCTTTTGGTCTTATCTGTTAAGAACTATAAAGAATAGTTTTGCAGATATGGGGTCTGAATTCAAGGAAGGCATATGTCAGTTTCATCTGCAGTGGTTTCAAAAAGAAAATGGAAGTTTTTGTCATGTGATTTCCATTGTGTTAAACTGAGAAGCCATTGTCAAAGATTATTTAAAGCACATGAATGTGATGGGAGGGAGACAGCTGTCAAGGGTGAGGGAGATGTGCGTGTTTTTGGTGAAAGATTTAGGAGCAATGATGATCGTATCTTCACTGGTCCTGAAGTTGGCTTGTGTCCGTGATTTAGTGAGACAGTTGGTCAGGGTGGAGTGAGTTGTAATCGCAGTGGATGCTGGACACCATCAGCGTAGTAGCGGAACATGGCAGGAAATGGGAGCACAGAGCACTGAGAGACAACTTGCGACACAGGTGCTTTATTAATGCCATTATAACTGTTGTCTGTTGTCTATCTGTCAGTTTTGGCTTCAGACAGTAAGGGGGCAGGTCCATTTATCCTTTGAAAGTTTCCAGACAGTAAAGAAGAATGGTGTGGTTGGTGGTGTTCCCAGTTCAACTGCTAAGTCTTTTATCACATTAATATTACATGAGCATAACATTGGGAGATCTCACCCAGGTATGAAGTCTTATATAAAAACAATCAAAGATGAGCAGGAGAGATCATTATTCACTACTCAGGTGTAATTTAGTGGGATGGAATGAATGTGTTTAACATGAGGCGGCATTAGACATTACATTACATTACAGCTTGGAGAGTGATTGAAAGAGGTGAGAGGAGAATGAACGGAGGCCTGTGTGTGTGTGTGTTTGTGTTTTTGGAGGAGGGTGCATGAGAAAAAGGAAGAGAAGAAGTGAAATTTTAACAAGTCACTGCTTCTGACAGTGACCTCTGATGCTCTGCCCTGGTAGACATCAGTGACGCACACACTGAAAACCACTAACAGACAGAGAAGAGGAAGGAAAACACACACACACACACGCACACACACATATACTTCTACTTATATCTGTGTGAGGACACTCGTTGCTCACTGACATAGCACTTTCCCTAGCACCTTGTCCTAACCTTATCCAAAATCCAATTGTAATCTGAACCCTAAAACCAGGTCTCAGTCTCAACCCTCAACCAGCCCTTTAAAGTTGTGAGGACCGACCAGAACGTCCTCAATCTGTAAGGTCTATGCTTTGTTTTTGGTCCTCACAAAGATAGGTACATAATCAACACATGCACACACACACACAGGTGATTTGGTATATTTCTTCATGAACACTTTTGTAATGTTTACCATCATAATACGATTTCACTACTCATCTATAACTAAATGGATAGT